>NW_026943823.1:2297500-2413727 GCF_035594765.1 Anolis carolinensis
ATTAAACCACTGAGCTGCTGAACTTGCTGACGGAAAGGTCGCTGGTTCAAATCCGGGGAGCAGAGTGAGCTCCCACAGCTTCTGCCAACCTAGCAGTTTGAAAACATGCAAATGTGAGTAGATCAATAGGTCTGGAGGGAAGGTAACTGCGCTCCATGCAGTCATGCCATCAGCGACATGACCTTGGAGGTGTCTATGGACATGGGAATGTGAGTAGATCAATAGGTACTGCTCTGACGGGAAGGTAACGGTGCTCCATGCAGTCATGCTGATGGCCACATGACCTTGGAGGTGTCTACGGACATGCAAATGTGAGTAGATCAGTAGGTACTGCTCCGGCAAGAAGGTAAAGGTGCTCCATGCAGTCATGCTGATGGCTACATGACCTTGGAGGTGTCTATGGACAACACGGGCTCTTCGGTTTAGAAATGGAGATGAGCACCAACCCCCAGAGTCAGACACAACTGGACTTAACGTCCTGGGAAAAGCTTTTCCTTTACCTATCCCAAAGTTCTATGCACTTCATAAGAAACCAACACAGGAGTTGCTTGCAGAAAAGACTGTAAAGTTCAGCTTTTGGGCACTCCATCCTTCTGAATCACTGGTCCCACCAAGCACTGGAAATTGTCCAGTGCTAACTGCAGGATTCCCAATTAGATCCCTCTTCTTTGGCTACATAAACAAGAAGAGATGCCTTCATTGCATCACCAGTTTGGCACGGTTGATATTGAGAGACTTTCCAATCCTCTCTCGGTTTGGCACATTCAGTGTGCCAAAGGGCACAACCATGTATTCCTCCTCATATTTTTCCCTCCTCATTTAGATCAGCAATTTTGGGTTGATTAAATGCTGCACATGTTTGAGCAGTGATCCTTGAGAGCATATCTGGTTCTACACAGCAGTAGGTGGCTTCCATGCCAGACATTCGTGACACTTTTAGTTTGATTCTAGACTTTAAAAGAGCTCTCCGAGGTGCTGATAACTAACTATGATAGTTCAGAACCACTAAAGTTTGAAATGAAACCTATAGCACCCTTGTCGCACCCCTGACATGGAAAGCACTAACTCAGCCACCATTGTCTACACAGTCCTATCAGTTTGATATTATTTCATGGCAATGCCATGGCACTATGGAATTTTGGGAGGGTCTTCTTCTTCTTATTATTATTATTTGCTGAATGGAACAGATATTGTAGTTCAGGAAAAGTGTAGAGCTCTCTGTCAAAGAAGGGTAGTCTCTCACCAGATTTCAAACCCTAGGAACTATTGCAGCTAAAGTGGGATGAAACTGATATACGAGGGCTATCCAGAAAGTAGATTACGTTTTGTAATTAAAAATGAACAAAATATAGGAGAAAACATTTACCATATGCAGTTGAAAGCCAGACCCAAATACGACATCTCAGCATAGTCGCCATTCAAATCTAGGCACTTATCATAGCGATGAATGAGCTTGGCAACTCCTTCCCCACCAAACTCTGCCACTTGCGTCCTCAAGGAGTTGCCAAGCTCATTCATCGCTGATAAATGACTGGCTGGTTGAGGACACAAGTGACAGAGTTTTGTGGGAAAGGAGTTGCCAAGCTCATTCATCGCTATGATAAGTGCCTAAATTTGAATGATGACTATGTTGAGAAGTTGTATTTGGGTGTGGCTTTCAACTGTATATGGTAAATGTTTTCTCCTATACTTTGTTCATTTTTAATTCCAAAACATAATCTACTTTCTGGATAACCCTCATATGTCTACAGTGCAGCTCAGAATATTGAACCCCTTTCCATCCTTTTCTGTCCTATTTCTCCTGACACTAGAACAAAGGTTTCCCAAAAGCAAGCATTTCAGAGGACTGGTTTTGGCTCAAGCTGAGGTTGCTAACCAAGCAGAAAAAGAAACCTTCCTAATGATCTTCTCCTCCCTTTTTCTGCCTCTGTCTGTCTCTCAGCATTAGGACAACTTCCAGACAGAACAGAGTGGGGTCATCCTCTCTCCCACAGTCACGTTTTTGTTCTTGTATCTCTATGTGAGAAACAGTTAACTAGAGATGTAAAAAATTCTATCGATTCTGGAAGATGTGAATTGGGTTGTCTCAGCAGCGTGAAAATTTGGTCTCCTTCTTGAAATATCCTATCCTTGGTATGACAGATCCCAAGACCTGGGTGCCATTGTTAATCCCAACTAGCGAAGATCCATTGGTAGATTGGTTATATATTATTTGGGAGTCACTAATAGCATTTGGGCGCAAAATATTTCCCTACATCTGCCATGCTTGTAACACAATTAAAAAGAGATAAGATTAGTCTGGCATGGCTTGTTTTTGAGAAACCCATGCTGACTTTTAGCAACCCTTTTTTAAGTGCTTACAGATGGTGTGTTTAATGATCTGCTCCAGAATTGTCCTGCCATTGATGTCAGCTCTAGTTTGTAGTGCGGTTTTCTTGTACTGGTTTTTTGTCTGCTGTGCTTTGAGAAGTTTCTGATTTTTAACTTCAATCAAAGCAGGTTCTTCACTTTGCTTTACATATTCTGCCAGGGCTTTCCCTCCTCCGGTCTGCTGGAACTTCTCATGTCTCCATGAATTCTCAAAGATGGTTGGCATGAGAGTATGGGAATCCTTCTGCCAGTTCTTGGATGCGGTTCATCTTTAATGCCCTTGGATGTGGTTCATTCGTAGTTTATCTGGAACGTGGCAGGCTGGTCAGTCACAAAGAGCCCATCTGGTGCCACTGCTTTTACTAGTCCAAGCAACAGAATAGCCATGAACACATTTTCCATTTCTGTGCATTTTATAGAAATACGCACAAAAAAAATGCCAGTTGTTGAGTCCACCAGATGAAAAAACACCATCTTGCAGCATATCCATCACGTGAAGGAGGATATTTTGGACATTTCCCTGCCAGTAAGCATCGAATCAAGATTTACATCCCAAACTTTGACTCTCCACATATTGTTGGCCTGTGACTTTACCGTCATTCATCATTGGTGGTTCCGGTCCAGCTTACCTTTCCGAACGTATCTCCTTCTGTGAACCATCTCAGACATTAAGATCATCTGGGGAGGGTCAGCTCTCAGTCCCACCTCCTTCCCAGGCACAATTGGTAGGACCAATAAAATTACATTAATTGAGGCATCAGTAGGTTAAATGTTTTTTAATATTTACATAAAGCTCAAATTTAAGATAAGACTCTCCAACTCTGATCAAATCATTATTCTCATCTTCTTCAATGTCAATGTGCTTATGTATCCTTTTAATAATAATAGAGTAAAATAATACATGTAATAATAATAATAATAATACAGGAAAATAATACAAGTAATAACAGAGTAAAATAATAAATGCAATAATAATAATAAGATCAGAGTGAAATAATAAACGTATTATTATTATTATTATTATTATTAACAATAATAAAATAGAGTAAAATAAATGTAATAGTAGCAACAATAATAGAGAAAAATAATAAATGTAATAATACCAATAATAATAGAGAAAAATAATAAATGTACCATATATTCTCGAGTATAAGCTGACCCAAATATAAGCCAACCAGGACCCTCACCCGAGTATAAGCCGAGGGGGGCTTTTTCAGTCTTAAAAAAAGGGCTGAAAAACTAGGCTTATACTTGAGTATATACAGTAATTGGAGCAGTGCAATCAATGACTATGAAGTAATATGATGGACAAATGGAACAGCCTTGGATTATGTTTTTGGTTGACGTGATTTTAATTGTTGTTTTTAATAATTCATTTTTAATTGTTTGCTTTCAATTGTAATTGTTTATTTCCTCCCTGACCAGTTTCCTCCCTGACCAGTTTCCAGTCTCCTCCCTCTCTGAGATGAAAGTGGCAGTTAAAACCGTTTGCCTCAGCACCAAGCTAATCGGCCAATCAGAATTCTGGCTTCTGACTGGCTCAGCCAATCAGCTGTCGCCACATGCCCTTTCCAGTTAACTCACCACATCATGGGGTCTCTTTTACAAATCCTCACACATTTTAGGGGTCTCAGCATAGTTTTTGCAGTTTAACTGCAACTCCAATCAATCTTAGCCAATGATAGGGAATGCTGGGACCTGACATTCGTTCCACCTTGGTGAATGTCAACATTTCTGAAACTGGCTGTCCATTGGGAGGAGTAGGACAGTTGGGAATGGAAATAGCTATCCAGAGAATACTGATTGAAATCGCTCATGCTGCCTTGCACTAATGGACTCAATGCCTGTCAGAAAGATTTCATGCTCCTAAAGATATGTGCCAATATGGTCCACTGGATGGAAGGGCTTTTCTGATGTATCACGACTTCTGTTGCATTTGGTGATTGTTAGAAAACTCTCTGTCTGTCTGTCTGTCTGTCTGTCTATCCGAGTACACACACACGTAAACACACACAAACGATCCTACTGGAGGTAAAATCATAATGAAGTGAATAAGCTTTTCGACGGAATATGTGTCTTTTCTTCTTTTCCCGCCCTCCTCTCCCCTCGGCTTCATTCGCTTTTGAAAAGATAGATTCTCACAGGCTTTGAGAGTGCTATTAACGTGGGTGAGAAGTCCTCTTTTATCTGTGTTAGCGGTATTATCCGAAGAAATATCAGTCTCAGAGGAGGTGGTCTGTGATAGGAGATAAAACGAAGTGTTTATTTCTTTCTCCCTTTGTTGGCTGGATATCATTTTTCTTTGCGTTTTGTCTGTGGCTTTAGAGAAGTAAAAAGGTGGTTGCAGACCAGACAACCGATGATGGAGAGGTTGGGGTTATGGCTGCCGCTCTGTCTAAATGCTCAGGCTGAGCATCGGTTCCGCTGTTCTTCTGGAAACCTGTGCTTTCTGCCATTAACACTCGACTCCCGCACACATTTATGGCATTCGATTTGTAATAAACCTATTAGTTTATTATATAAGCCTCCGCAAGACTGTTGATTGTATTACAGAAGATTGACATTGGATTGGAAAGGGAGACACTTCCTTGGTGCTATTAGTTTCCCATGGAGGGGAGGATAGGTCAGTGGCTCAAATCTGGGGGACAGAGGTGAGCTCCCACTGTTAGCCCCAGCTTCTGCCAACCTAGCAGTTCGAAAACATGCAAATGTGAGTATATCAGTAGGTACTGCTCTGGCAGAAAGGTAACAGTGCTCCATGCAGTCGTGTCCTTGGCCACATGACCTTGGAGGTGTCTATGGACAATGCCGGCTCTTCAGCTTAGAAATGGAGATGGTGCTCCATGCAGTCATGCTGGCCACATGACCTTGGCGGTGTCTATGGACAACGCCGGCTCTTCGGTTTGGAAATGGAGATGAGTACCAATGGCGCTCCATGCAGTCATGCTGACCACATGACCTTGGAGGTGTCTATGGACAACGCTGGCTCTTCGGCTTAGAAATGGAGATGAGCACCAATGATGCTTCATGGAATCATGCCGGCCACATGACCTTGGAGGTGTCTATGGACAACGCTGGCTCTTCGTCTTAGAAATGGAGATGAGCACCAATGGTGCTCCATGCAGTCATGCCGGCCACATGACCTTGGAGGTGTCTATGGACAACGCTGGCTCTTCGTCTTAGAAATGGAGATGAGCACCAATGGTGCTCCATGCAGTCATGCCGGCCACATGACCTTGGAGGTGTCTATGGACAACACTGGCTCTTCGGCTTTGAAATAGAGATTAGCACCAATGATGCTCCATGCAGTCATGCTGGTCACATGACCTAGGAGGTGTCTAAGGACAATGCCGGCTCTTCAGCTTAGACATGGAGATGAGCACCAATGGTGCTCCATGCAGTCATGCTGACCACATGACCTTGGAGGTGTCTATGGAAAACACTGGCTCTTCGTCTTAGAAATGGAGATGAGCACCAATGGTGCTCCATGGAGTCATGCTGACCACATGACCTTGGAGGTGTCTAAGGACAATGCCGACTCTTCGGCTTAGAAATGGAGATGACACCAACTCTCAAAGTCGGACACGACTGGACTTAATGTCGGGAAAACCTTTACTTTTACCTAAACTTGACCATATTCCAGAAAATGGATGTAGGAGCTTCCCAAGGATGCTCTTGCTCAACTGAGAAAGTTGGATCTCAGATCTCATAGAAGGTTGTTGTATATTTTCCCGGCTGTCTGGCCATGTTCTAGAAGTATTCTCTCCTGACGTTTCGCCCACATCTATGGCAGGCATCCTCCGAGGTTGTGAGGAGAGTTGCCTTTGACAACTCATAGAGCAATTCTAGGAAGAGTGTACAAAGTAATCGCTTGCTTGTTTTAGGATGGAGACATCCTGAAAAGGTCCAGAGGCCATATGCCGATTATGGCCAAGACTCTTCCCTAGTGCTGCGTAATGTGGAATTATGAACTATTATGCTTCACAAGCCTTGTATTAATTGGAAATGTTTGGAAATAGTGTAGAAACATCAACAAGTCCAAAAGGTTGCACCCTGGGATCAGATGATTCCTTTGTTGAAGTGGCTTCACTATCAGTCTATTCCTGTGCTCGTTTTGACCTTCAAAGCCCTACGAAACACCTTATCTCTTATCCGATCCGGCATGACCTTTATGATCCGAAGGGAAGGCTTTGTCTCAATCCCAGGGCTTCCTCGGCACGACCAGCGAGTCCTTTGGAGAGAAACATCTCCCAGGCCGCTCTCTTTCCGCAAGTGAAGACGTTTCGATTCAGGCAGGCCTCTGCATTTTAATTATGGCGCAGTGTGTGAAGTGCTGTATTTTCAAATTATGTTTTAAGTGGCTTTTCACTCATTTTAATCATGTTTTTAAATAATATTGCTGTTTAATTGTAACTTCTGTAAATTAATGTTTAGCTCTTTTTAATTATTCTAAGCCGTCTTGAATCCCATTATGGGTGAAAGGTGAGATATTAAATGCAGATGTAGTGAACGGTAAAGTTTTTCCCTTGTCCAACTGTGGGGGTTGGTGCAGATCTCCATTTCTAGGCCGAAGAGCTGGCGTTGTCCTTAGACACCTCCAAGGTCATGTGGCCATAGGCATGACTGCATGGAACACCATTGGTGCTCATCTCCATTTCTAAGTTGAAGGGCCAGCGTTGTCCATAGACACCTCCAAGGTCATGTGGCCACTGGCATGACTGCATGGAGCGGTGTTACCATCCCGCCAGAGCAGTACCTATTGATCTACTCACATTTGCATGTGTTCGAACTTAAAAACATGGCTGTTCTGTTGTGCTTTTGAGTAGACAAGTCCATTATAACCTGGTCCATATCCACACTGAAACTTGCCCTTCTTATTTTTAGTTTGATTCCCGTTCAGATTTATCTTCCCTACCTGTTGTATCTATTTGATGTATGTCCTATTTGTAATAAGCACTCCCTAAATCAGTTTTGATTATCTCCCAGATGTTATCCTATATTGGACCTTTAATGCCTGGATGATTGTTTAACATTTTAACCACGTCGATTTTAACTATGACAGGGTTCAACTCACTTTTGGGTTCTCCCCCATGTTCCTCCATGTTTACAAGTCTCACTTAGTGCACTTTGATCAGCCCATCCTTATGTTTTATTGCTGCGTTTTAACTTTGTCTTATTAATGGTTTGATTTTAATCGTATGTTTTAATTTTTCATTTATGCATTTTCGGTATTTGATGTTTTTGTATGTATACTCTTTTGCATTTGTAAACCGCCCTGAGTCCCTGCGGGGAGATAGAGGCCGGGTACAAGAATAAAATTATTATTATTATTATTATTATTATTATTATTATTATTTTTAAATTGTGTTGTCTGATGTCTAAATTGTTATTGTATGATTTTATGTGATTATATGGGGCTTGTTCCCCGTGTGAGCCGCCCCAAGTCCCCAGCTGGGGAGATGGAGGCAGCATACAAAAATAAATGTATTATTATTTTTTATTACTATTATTATTTTATTTCCATCATTTCTATCCCACCATTCTCACCCGAAGGGACTCAGGGCAGCTCACAATCTGGCAAAATTCAATGCCAATTTACAATACAAAAAGATAAAACATACGCAATTAAAACAATTAGATAATTTAACAAAATACAATAAATAGTTTTAAAACCATACATTATAAAATACTTGAGCCATTCGTCCACAAGACCTTGTACGTTATTATTATTGGTTGGCACAAGCTGGGGCTAACAGCGGAATTTCTGAGAGTTGTAGCTCAAAACACCTGGGGATCCACAAGTTGAGAACCACCAGGTTAGAGGCATTTTCAGCACCATGGACAGATTTTTGGATAGAAGCACTTTTTCCCATTGCTGTACTTCAAGTGTGTTCATCTGCAGGATGCAAAGGGACTAAATAACCCTTCCAGGGGAGCATGGAAGGACTCACCTACTATACCTGGTCCTACACACAAATACATATATGATGTTAAGTCTAGTCTGGGGTTTGGTGCTCATCTCTATTTCTAGGCTGAAGAGTCAGCGTTGTCCATTACACCTCCAAGGTCATGTGGCCATAGGCATGACTGCATGGAGTGCCATTACGTTCCCACCAGAGTGGTACCTATTGATCTACTCACATTTCCATGTTTTCGAACTACTAGGTTGGCAGAAGCTGGGGCTAACAGTGGGAGCT
Source organism: Anolis carolinensis (assembly GCF_035594765.1). Taxonomy (NCBI): domain Eukaryota; kingdom Metazoa; phylum Chordata; class Lepidosauria; order Squamata; family Anolidae; genus Anolis; species Anolis carolinensis. The sequence goes on from NW_026943823.1 coordinate 2,306,068, forward strand.
CACCCCGCTTCTCGGATTCAAACTGCTGACTTTTTGATCAGAAAGTTCAGTAGCTCAGTGGTTTAACCTTCTGTGCCTCCAGGGGATCATATATATATATATATATATATATATATATATATATATATATATATCACACACACACACACACACACACACACACACTAGCTATGCCCGGCCACGCGTTGCTGTGGCGTTGTCTGGTGGTGTCGGTGAGAAATTGTTGAGGTAGTGGTGGTATTGAATGTCTGTTGTATGGTTGTCCTTATGTTTAGTATGCATTTGGTTGTTTGTGTCCTGTGAAAGTGGTGAGGGTAGAGGGGGTCTATGTCCCTGTGTAGTATTGTATAGTATTTATACGTTGTCCATGTGTTGGGAATGCTTGGATTGTTTCCTGCTGCATAGTAGAAAGGGTTGGGCTGGATGGCTCTTAGGGGTCTCTCCAAACTCTTGTGCCTGTCCACTGGGCTGAGTGCATTGCTAGGAGACCAAGTGGGCGGAGCTTAGCCCTCTAACTGGCAGCAATTGGATAAAAACAATTATGCCTCTCCCTCTAATTAGGACTTTATTTTTCTTTTCTTTTTGTTGTATCAACCTAGAGGCGTGGATGATGGGTTGTGTTGTCAAATTTTGAGGTTGGGGGGCCTGTAGTTTTGTTGTTTTGTCCGCTGCCCTGATGCCATCACTTTTTTATATATATACTAGCTGTGCCCGGCCACGCGTTGCTGTGGCAAAGTCTGGTGGTATGGGAAATAAAGTATTGAGGAATTGATGGTAGTTAAGGTAAAGGGTCCCCTGGGCTGAGTGGGTTGCTAGGAGACCAAGTGAGTGGAGCTTAGCCTTCTAACTGGCAGCAATTGGATAAAAACAATTATTTCTCTCCCTCTAATTAGGACTTTATTTTTATTTTCTTTTTGTTGTATCAACCTAGAGGCATGGATGAGGGGTTGTGCTGTCAATTTTCGAGGTTGTGGGGTGTTTACTTTTGTTGTTTTGTCCGCTGCCGTGATGCCATCACTCTTTTATATATATAGATATCCTTCTATATTATTCTCAACCTGTGGGTCCCCAGCTGTTAGGATTTCTGGGATTTGGAGGCCAAAACATCCCAGGTTGAGAACCACTGTTCTAGGGGATATAGGGGCATGTTTTGGGGTCTTCCTGGGCCTGAAAGAAGGACAAGAGAGAGACTTCTTAGCCTCCTGCTCCGCAACGTAAGCACAAGAGCAGTGAACCCAACCAATGAAGATTTATCCCAAATTTTTGTTCTCCTTTGAACAGTTTTTGGGGAGGGACTTTACCGAATTGAATGCGAAACCGCCAAAAGGAATGTCGGCACGTGTGGCTGTGTTGCGAGATTCCAAATGCATGCGCAGGTTCCATCGCAGGCAAGAAACGCCATATTAAACACTCCTAAGCACAAGCAATAAAAGGCCATTTCCCCCTTTTTAGATTAAAAACCGGCATAAATTTCCCTTTAATTGCAGTCAGAGTTTTCAATTATCAAAACGTCTCATTTGTAAGCTGCCAAGGAACCAAATCTTGTACCTGCTCATTTCTCCAGCGTGTAGCAGAATCATAATGCTGTCTCCAACATCAGAGCCATCTTTGTAAAATATGATGTTAAGGAAGGCTGAGTTCATTGTACTATACATATGTAAATGCCTCTCTTTCGCTGGTCTCGGGGGGGCGGGAGAGGGAGCCCGACAGCATTCCCAAGTACCGCGTGCATTAATTGCAGGGCCATAAAGTGCACACGTACCCACTCGAGAACGTTCAAGAAGTCTTACACAGTGAAATCGGGACATCATTAAAAGAAGCAAGAAAGCTCTCTTTCAAAATTAGGCTTGAAATTATGCAGCACAGGGAGCAGCTTGGGTTGAAACCGTTTCCCAAAGAGCAGAGAGCAGAACAGCCTGTCCATAAACTCATTAAGGGACCAATTGGGCCGGATCCCCTATTAGCCTCCGCTACGAGCAAGTTCATGGACCTCAAGTAATACTTAATGGTCAAATAGTGAGTAAGGCCCAAAGGACTTCATCACACGCAACTACGTAAGAAACTCCAACCGATGGTGTCCTTCACACAATGCAAACTTCAAATGTGGGATAGAGGTATCTAGCTTCAGTAAATAAAGAACATACTACTACTACTGCTACTACTACTACTACTACTACTACTACTAATAATAATATCAGCTATAAGCATTGCATTGTATTGTTTTGGGCATGGCCCCATGTAAGCCGCCCCGAGTCCCCGTTGGGGAGATGGTGGTGGGGTATAAATAAAGTTTTATTATTATTATTATTATATTATAAGCAAGTTCACGGGCCTCAAGTAATACTCAATGGTCAAATACTGAGTAAGGCCCCAAGGACTTCATCACACGAAACTAAATAAGAAACTCCAACCGATGGTGTCCTTCACACAATGCAAACTTCAAATGTGGGGTAGAGGTATCTAGCTTCAGTAAATAAAGAACATACTACTACTACTGCTACTACTACTACTACTACTAATAATAATAATAATAATATCAGCTATAAGCATTGCATTGTATTGTTTTGGGCATGGCCCCATGTAAGCCGCCCCGAGTCCCCGTTGGGGAGATGGTGGTGGGGTATAAATAAAGTTTTATTATTATTATTATATTATAAGCAAGTTCACGGGCCTCAAGTAATACTCAATGGTCAAATACTGAGTAGAGGCCCCAAGGACTTCATCACACGCAACTACATAAGAAACTCCAACCAATGGTGTTCTTCACACAATGCAGACTTCAAATGTGGGGTAGAGGTATCTAGCTTCAGTATATAAAGAACATGATGATGATGATGATGATATCAACTATGAGCAAGTTCATGGGCCTCAAGTAATACTCAATGGTCAAATAGTGAGTAAGGCCCCAAGGACTTCATCACACGCAACTAAATAAGAAACTCCAACCAATGGTGTCCTTCACACAGTGCAGACTTCAAATGTGGGCTAGCTTCAGTAAATAAAGAACATAATAATAATAACAATAACATATTAGTCGCAGCTACGAGCAAGTTCATGGACCTCAAGTAATACTCAATGGTGAAATACTGAGTGATGCCCCAAGGACTTCATCACACGCAACTAAATAAGAAACTCCAACCGATGGTGTCCTTCACACAATGCAGACATCAAATGTGGGGTAGAGGTATCTTGCTTCAATAAATAAAGAACATAATAATAATAATAATAATAATAATAATAATAATAATAATAATAATGATGATGATGACAATAACATATTAGTCTCTGCTACGAGCAAGTTCGTGGGCCTCAAGTAATACTCAATGGTCAAATACTGAGTAATTCCCCAAGGACTTCATCACACGCAACTAAATAAGAAACTCCAACCGATGGTGTCCTTCACACAATGCAGACATCAAATGTGGGGTAGAGGTATCTTGCTTCAATAAATAAAGAACATAATAATAATAATAATAATAATAATAATAATAATAATAATAATAATAATAATGATGACAATAACATATTAGTCTCTGCTACGAGCAAGTTCGTGGGCCTCAAGTAATACTCAATGGTCAAATACTGAGTAATTCCCCAATGACTTCATCACACGCAACTAAATAAGAAACTCCCGCCGACGGTGTCCTTCACACAGTGCAGACTTCAAATGTGGGGTAGAGGTATCTTGCTTCAGTAAATAAAGAACATAATAATAATAATAATAACAATAACAAATTAGCCTCAGCTACGAGCAAGTTCATGGACCTCAAGTAATACTCAATGGTGAAATACTGAGTGATGCCCCAAGGACTTCATCACACGCAACTAAATAAGAAACTCCCGCCGACGGTGTACTTCACACAATGCAGACTTCAAATGTGGGGTAGAGGTATCTTGCTTCAGTAAATAAAGAATGTAATAATAATAATAATAATAATAATAATAATAATAACTATTACTACTACTTAAAACCATAGAACAACAAAACATAATACAATAATGAGCATGGTTTTTATCTCATTACCTAATGTTTTAAAATTTGTTTTTTTGTTATTGTATTGCATATGGTTTTATGTCTGGTTTTACTGTATTTCGTTTATTTAAATGCTGTTTTTAATCTGTCTTATTTTGCTCTATTGTTCTCGGGCTTTGCCCTGTGTTAGCCACCCCGAGTCCCTTTGGGGAGATGGTGGCAGGATAGAAAAATAAAGTTTTTAGTAGTAGTGGTAGTAGTAGTAGTAGTAGTACACTAAACATGCAAATCAATAAATTAGCCACAGGGCTAAGAACTAATAACAAAATACTCAGAAAAACATTATTCAGAAAACAGGGGAATTCCAGACTTGAAAAAATCAGGGCCAGCTAACACCTCCCAACAAAGGATTCCCTGAGGAAGGAAGCATCCAAGCTTTGAAACTGTGAGGCTATTCAGTGCTAATCAAGGTGGCCAATTGCAACATTGACACTTGCCTCAAACAGACAAGGGTTCCTTCTCCCACCCTGGATATATAAACCCCACTTGCCTGAGGATGCCTGTCATAGATGTGGGTGATACGTCAGGAGAGAATGCTTCTGGAACATGGCCAGACAGCCCGGAAAACTCACAGCAACCCAATGCAATCGATATATGAGCCATTGCCCCTTGGACACATTGGACGGAAGTCATTGGCTAATGCGCCGGAGCAAGAATGCCAACCTGTGCCCCTTCCCCAGAACAAAAGCTTCTATGTCAAGGAGGATCTTTGTCCTCGGCTGCTCTGCCCTGAGCTCCCAGTGGTTTCCCCTCCGAGCATGTCTCCGTGCCAGTCACAGTTCCTCGCACAGAACGAATGGCCCGCTTGCAAACGTCAATTTCCCACGGTGCCATTCTTTGCTCCTTCCATGCTGCCTCCCTGCTCTGTTAAAGCCACTAAATGGGTTGATATTACCGGAATATGGGCTCTGAAAGCGTTCTTTAACGCTATTACTTTCCACAATTTTGTTTTATTTTTAAAATACAACTCATGAAATTAAAAAAACGAGTACCAGCCGAATGGCAATGTCCACATTACACACTTTGGATAATTGGTGCAATAAATTAATTGCCACTTTCAGGTGCAATTATGAGCCAGTTAGTATCTCCCTATCTTCTTCAATACTGCCTTCTATCCTTGTATATATAACACCTGAGTCAATGTATCCATGGTCAGTTGAGCACTGTAACTTAACTCTGACCGAAAAAAGGAATTACAGTAGAGTCTCACTTATCCAACATAAACGGGCTGGCAGAATGTTGGATAAGCGAATATGTTGGATAATAAAGAGGCATTAAGGAAAAGCCTATTAAACATCAAATTAGGTTATGATTTTACAAATGAAGCACCAAAACATCATGTTAGACAACAAATTTGGCAGAAAAGGTAGTTCAATACGTAGTAATGCTATGTAGTAATTACTGTATTTATGAATTTAGCACCAAAATATCACGATATATTGAAAACATTGACTACAAAAATGTGTTGGATAATCCAGAACGTTGGATTAGCGAGTGTTGGATAAGTGAGACTCTACTGTATTCCCATCTCGGAGTAGAATGACAAAAGAGTTTACCATTGGCAAGTCTTTCTGAATGTCTGAGCAGAGAAATGGTGACAATGGCCACGGATGGCATTGGTGCATTTCCTGTCCGAGTAATTTACGCAGCGCAGCAGTAGTTGGATGGAATCAGTGTAACGCAGAACGAAGAGACATCAGAGACGTTGGTAAAACTATATACAAAGTTTACTGTAAGCAGTAATGGTCAAGGCAAACAGACTTGGAGACAATAGACACAGGACTTCTCAGCAGACAGCAGAACAGAAAATCATACACACTTGTGTCTGGACACTCCCCAGTTCCAGCCACACATCAAGGTCATTACAGCTTCTCAGCAATTAACTCTTTCCAGACTATAGTACACTCTGGATGATGCAATCAGTATGCAATACATGCAAGACACAAATTGCATTTAAACACTATCAATACAAAAATCCCACATTAACATTTCCTTCTCCACCGAATGACCCAGGAGTTATCAATGGGTCATATCAAAATCCATAATGTTGTCCTCAAATCTCCTTTTTATATGCAGCCAATGTTTACACGATTATATACAGTACTCCATCCAGACCTGAAAGTCGGATAACCCAACGCTGAAGCCAGTTTGTGTGATGAAAGAGATTCAGAATACATTAAACTAAAGGTGATGGATCACTTTCAGCTTAATTTCAGAGGTATTTTGTGGCCACGTTCAGGGATGAGAAAGCCCAAGGTAAACTGGTGTAACTATCACTGTGTTGGGTTGTTGTGAGTTTTCCGGTCTGTCTGACCATGTTCCAGGAGCATTCTCTCCTGACGTTTCAACCACATCTATAGCAGGCATCCTCAGAGGTTGTGAGGCCTGTTGGAAACTAGGCAAGTGGGGTTTATATATCTGTGAAATAATGTCCAGGGTTGGAGAAAGAACTCTTATCCGTTGGAGGCATGTTGCAATTGGCCTCCTTGATTAGCATTGATTAGCCTTGCAGCTTCAAAGCCTGGCTACTTCCTGCCTGGGGGAATTCTTTGTTGGGAGGATTTAGCTGGCTCTACCAGTATTAAAAACTCTAAAATCATTGTGCAATTTTGTTGGGATGCATATACGGTTGTACTCTTGTATTTTTCATAATAACGGGATGAGCAGATCTTCACAACTCTCAAGACACATGTTTAGTATTTTACGGGGAATATCTCCATATCCTAGCAACTGTGCTAAATCAAGTGAGTTATTACAGGCAGGTCGGAAATTTGAACTGCATGTCTATTGTCCACAGAAGACTTGAAGGTTATTAATTTTGCAGCGTGATAAACACAGCAGCTGTTTCCAGAGCAGAGCTTTTCATTTAAGCCACAAAACAAAAATCGTCTTGTTCTAGTTGTTTAGGTTTTTTAATCCAATTCTTCCTTTTTTCTTCCCCCTTTGTCCCTAGGATTTTCCATCCTTCAGGCAATTATGGAAGCTGCCGTACAAAATAATTGGCAAGTGACAGCCCGGTCTATGGGAAGCATCAAGGACATCCAGGAGTTTAAGGCCATCATTGAGGAAATGGACAAGCGGCAGGAGAAAAGATACTTGATAGACTGCGAAGTAGAGAGAATAAATACCATTTTGGAACAGGTACGTGAAAGGGAGCAGGATCTGCTACCAGGCAAGGGCAAACTTGGGCCGTCCGGGTGTTTTGGACTTCAACTTCCACAATTCCTAACAGCCTACCGGCATCCAATCTATGCCTTTCAAACAAAAAACCTGGAAAATTAAGTCCAAATTAGAGAACAAGGAAGAGCCATTTTCAACCCTGGTGTCATGCCCAAGGCAACGGAGCACTAAGAACCGACACACGGAGGCCAAAAACTATCTAATATCTTTATTAAGGAAATATATAAGAATAATAAAAACAAGTAAGAAATGTAGTCCAGTAAAAGACCTTTCTGGGAAGGTCAAATATAGTCCCAAATTATATTGTCCAATATTTTATATTAGAGTCCAAAGTTATAATCCCAAACCGAAACACACTCTATTTACAAGCAATAGAGTGGGGAAACGTCCAAAGATCTTTTCAAGGTCCAAAGTAAGTCCACGGCAAGAACTGGAAACAAGGCTTGATACTAGGAACAAGGTCCAAGGCTGGAAGCAAGGCAAGGTAGTTCTTGAATACTTGGCTAGGCAAGGCAAGGCGAGGCAAGGAAACTGGAGTTGCAGACTTTGCGAAGTCCACACTAGGCTGAAAACACGAAACCACTCCTGAAGGTGATCTGTTGACTCCGCACGGAACCCTCCGTGTCAGGCACTTTTAACTCAGTCTCATTTCCCTGCAAAGCAGGTGTCCTGAGCTTCCTTTCCCAAGGGAAAGGAGAGCGAAACACATCTCCCTCCAGATGCGTTCCTCCCTAGAATTTCCCAGGGGAACATAGCTAATTAACGTCTTGTTTAGCTGCTAATCTCAAGCTTCTCCGAAACTGCTCTTTCTCACCCCGGCCCGCAGCATAGGACTGTTTCCTAGCAAAAGGAGGGGAGGCAGTGGGAAAGGCCTGTTCAAGGTCTTCCTTAATGGGCTCTCGGGTAGAATCATCAACAACAGGCATCTGGAAAAATTCTGGCTCTTGCTGAGCCAGCAAAAAACCCCTGTTTTCGTCATCATCAACCACGATGGCGCTGGGATCAGAACTCCAAGGCCCATGAGACATCACACTTGGTTGCTGGTCAGAAGGGTAGGCCCTGTCCCCTTTAGGCCCCGCCCACTTTGTCTTCTAGCAACCACCTCGGCCACAATGGCACAGGGTTCAGGCTTTGAGGCTGCAAGGCTATTCACTGCTATTCCACCTGGCCAACAAAGCATTCCCATAAGCCACAGCAACACGTGGCCGGGCACAGCTAGTCTCTGTATATTATTCTTGTCAGGTTTGTTTGTGTTTAAAGTCATCTGAGGGTTTCGTTTTTAATCTGTCTTTGTGGTTACGATAGAGGGCTTGGATTAAATTTATTTTCCAGGTAATTTAAATATTGTAAATCCTCTAGGCAGGGGAGGTATTTTTTTGCATTCTGTAAGGCGCCGTGTAGGTTGATGTTGCTGTATACAAAAGAGCTAATGGGTAAAGAATAATAACGTCTATTATTGTCTTTATAGCCAGGAATTAAATTAAACATAACATTTGCAGTCCCCTTACAAAATATGTTTCCGAGCAAAAGAATCAGTCATGCTGAGTTCACCGGGCCTTTTGTTCCCTACTTGGGATTTTCGCCTGAAATTTCACAACGCATTAGCATATCCTTTGGAGCAAATTTGCTATTATTGACTGATGGCAAACTAGCCTCCCTGCTATAAACAAATTGGAAGAAATGCAGCAGATGTGAATTGCTTCCGACAGCATTCAGTTCCAATCAAGCCTGGAGTGGAATCTGCTTGAGCAACTGGAATGGCTGGGTTGCATCCTGCTGCCTTGGAGAGGTTAGCAAGAGCGCGGCAACAGAGCCAGAATGCTAGGCTGCATTTATTGCAAATAACCAATGATTTTTCCCCCTTATATACCCCTCTCTGTATTCTCTGTTTAATTTACAGCGAAGGGTCTATGAAATGCTTGTGATCCTTTCAGGCTGCTCTCAAATAGTACAGCAGATTTACATCCCTGTGTATGCCCTAGTAGGAGTTTTCCTGGATAATATAGTTCTTGCATCCCAGGCCTGAAGCCACTTATGACCACAGCATCACTCAAGAGTCCAGAGTAAAAGCAAACAGTTTATTGTAAAAAGCACACAGAAGATATATAATTTAAAAAGCAGGGATAAGGAATTAAGGTGTAGAATCCAAATGGTCCGCAATCAATTGCCTCTTATAAATCCAAAAGCAATGTGGTCCAAGGATAGTCCAAAATAAAAAGGCAGCTTAAGTCCATGAGCGAAACTTGAACAAGAACACAAAACAAGAACATGAAGAACTTCCAGAATACTTGAGTCCAAAAACCAATGCTTGAAACAAGAATCTAGGCCTAGCTGTACTTGAAAGTCACGTTGCCTGAACTGAAGTCAGAATGCGCATTAGCTCCTAATAGACAGACATGAAAGCATTATGTTTGCCCTGGAATTTCTGCTTCTAATGAAACCGTGTTGATCTACGAAGCTGGCTATCTAATCTGCAAGCATGCTTCCTTGCTTAAGTCAGTGTCACCAAGTGCTTTCTCACGAGAGTTTCTCATCAATTTGTCTTTGCTAGACTCCTTATCTAGAGAGGATGATTCCAACTCCTGTGCCTGACCTTGAGGTTCAGAGGCAATTACATTCTCAGGCTCTGAATCTGTGCTGGCATCTCTATCTAAAACAGTTTCACTTTCCTGGCCTGCATCAGAATGAATCCCAGGAAAGCCCACAATCCCTATGTCATCAATGAACCCATCAGCCCCTGGCTGCTGTGTCTGCTGCTGAGCTACGACAATAGTAATGGACTTGGAATAGCTCTGGGAGTCTGAACAAACCATCATTAATTTAATTTGCATCTACAGCACAGAAAACTCCAAATTTTGGTCTTCTGGGTGTTTGGGGCTCCAACTCCTAGAAGCCCCAGCCAGTTTGTCCAATGCTCAGGCATTCTGGGAACTGAAGTCCAAAATACCTGTAGGGCCAAAGGTTGGAAACTACTGCTTTAAAAGGTTTCGGAGGTAGTTTATACCCATAACAGATTGAGATCGAGTTAAAATATTGGTCATGAACAGAGGCGGTTCAACCACCAGGCCAACTAGGCAGTTGCCTATGGTGCCATCTTGTTGGGGGCACCATCGAGGCAACTCCTGTCTCCTGCGGCCTGCCTCCGCAAGGTATTGAACTGCTTTTTTCTGTTGATTTGTTATAAAACATGATGTTTTAGTGCTTAATTTGTAAAATCTTAATGTAATTTGATGTTTAATAGGCTTTTTCTTAATTCCTCCTTATTATCAAACATTTTCGTTTATCCAATGCTTTTATTTTTCAGTGATTGGTTTGGGGGGGGGGGGCAAAATTCTGTTCGCCTACACTTGAAAATTACCTAGGGCTGGCTCTGATAATGAAGGATCTAGGAATATATCTCCTTATATATCTCCACGTCCTTATTACTTTCTGTGAAATTCTGGATCTGCCACTCTTCTCCATTAGTTGCGGATCAAAGTGACTCTGATTTCACAAACAAATGGTGGTTGAACGCACACAATTCTCCTTTCCTTTGCTTGTTTATTTCAATCTTCTCTTGTCACCTGTTTCAAAACATTTTCTTTGGTAGATATAAAAAAAAAACACGCTTTTCTCTGAGCTGAGCACAATCTTGTCCTGGAAGTCTTTTTCAGAATGCTGGTATGTACTCTTCCAAAGTCAATAATTCAGGCTCAGAAAAGATGGCTTTGCTTTGGGTGAAAGGAAAGGAACACATTTTTATTTCAAGCGAGAGTGCCTTTGTGTCCATTCAGACTCAAAGTCCTCAAGGGAAAATGAGAAGGAAGAAAGGAGCTCGGGGAAGATCAAAACAGCAGCACATTACAAAGAATTGGCTTATCTGCGGCATCTGTATTTTGGGTTGTTTTTAGATTTGTTGTTCTTGTTTTTTTAAAAAAATGAGAAGTGACTGCTTTTGGATGCACTTCTAAAGGTTAGGCCAAGGGCAATCTCAGAAAGCACTCAGCGAACAAATCGTAAGTAATACTGCTGTAGCGAAAGTAATGTCCACTTCTTCAAAGGGACGGCCAAATTAATTCCAAGACTTTGTGTTGAGAAAAATGGCTCTTTGAAAGTGTGGTTAACCAAGTTCCTTTATAGGCTAGGCATGGCATTATCTGGACCCTTTGAATAGATAGACTGAGATGTATATAATTCTATACAGTTGGATCCCCAGACCCTGGAGCTCAGCATAAAGGAGCTTGGCAAAGCCAACTAGAGTGATTTCTGTGGATGTGGCAGAAGTGACAGCATAAGATGAGTTTCTCTTTGTTGGGTTAAACTTCCCCAGCCCTGAAGAGCCTTTGGGGAGGCTTTGTTGGGATAAGGCTGTTGTATCTGTTGGTTTCTGTTAGCTGAGCGGAGGTTTGCTTGAAGACTTCTTAGGGCTCTATTGTTCTGTTGCATGTACCCCAAGGTCCTCGACCTGAGGTCTTAGGAAGTCAAGACATCTGCTCAGAGGAACTGAGACAGAACCTTGATTTGGGGATGTGCTAACAGCCACTAGTTCACTCTTGGGCACTGTCCCAAACTTATTGTCTTCCATGGAGAGGCGGTCCGAGGCCATGGCTGAAGAAGGAGACAGGCGGAAGCTCTGGCTCATTATGTCCATCACCGAATTGACCACCATTGTCATCCTGGACACTGCTTTGGTCTACCTTGTTAGTGTTTTTGTTGATATAGAGTGAAATGTTCAATCTATTGTTTGCTATTGGATTGTGTGTTTCGTTTCGGCAAGCATTCCAGCAGCCAAGAGGTTAATTCTGGCCAGCCCTGATGGATTGCTGGAAAAGCAAATGGCAAGGACTTCTGTTTGTGCTACCTGACAGGAAGATACACTAGAGGAGGTGCTTCGTGTACACAGAGAAACGGACTTTGGAAAGAGACCGACGTGCTCCATGTTTGTTCATGTGGATGCAACATGTGTCTAGATAGCTTTGGAATTTAGCACTGTAAATAATGTAAATAAACCTTTCAGTACTGCTGGCTTCAGCAGAGATAAATCAGCGAAGCTATCGTTCTTAGTTTTTTAGAGTTTATTGAAAAACCGCGAAACAGCGAATCTGCAAAAACTGAACCGCGAAGTAGTATAGCAACCTGAACGGAGCCATTCATCTTCTGGTCAGCGTGTTCCCTCTTATGTTGGGAAACATTTTATCTCCAGCATGGGATGATGTCTAAATTTCTAAATCTACCTATAAAATAGCGCCGGCAGAATTCCCGCAGAGCTGTATATCTTCCTTTGTCTTCTCTGTGCGTATGCATTTGTAACATATTTCCTGCTTTCTTGGCACCCTAGCTATAAACCCTGCTGAGAAACATTTCTTTCAAGTAGCAATCTTCATTTATTTCCCTTCGCAACCATGCTGGTTTTCCACCCACCGTTCGTCCGAAAATCTCAGGGAGGATTATGTGATATGTTTTCATTCTATCCTCGTGCTAGGTTAGGATGAGCGACGATGGCTACAATCCCAGTGTGGCTTCAAGCTGGTGTCGTTACACTAGAGTTGCACATGACCCTTGGAAATTGCATCGAGGCATTATTATACAAGCCCTGTGACACTCGTACAAAAAAGTTGCACAAGTTGAGGACTACAGGCTCGATCAGGGGTCCCCAAACTAAGGCCAGTGGGCCCTCCAAGGTCATTGACCTGGCCCCTGTCCTAAACTTTAGACTTAGGGTGGACCTAAGTCTACGTTGTTGATGGAGGTCTCTTTGCTTACTTATGGCCTTATGAGATCGTCTAGATGGTCTTTGAAGGTCTCTTTGCTTAGCTACGGCCTTATGAGACCATCTAGACGGGTTTTGGAGGTCACTTTCCTTACCTATGGTCCTATGAGACCATCTAGATGGCTTTTGAGGGTCCCTTTCCTTACCTATGGTTTGTCTAGATGGCCTTTGGGGGCTCCTTTCCTTACCTATGGTCTTATGAAACCATCTAAATGGCCTTTGAGGGTCCCTTTCCTTATCTGTGGTCTTCTGGTGGCCTTATGAGATTATCTAGATGGCCTTTGAGGGTCCCTTTCCTTACCTATGGTCTTATGAGATCATCTAGATGGTCTTTGAAGGTCTCTTTGCTTAGCTACAGCCTTATGAGACCATCTAGATGGCTTTTGGAGGTCACTTTCCTTACCTATGGTCCTATGAGGCCATCTAGACAGCCTTTGAAGGTCTCTTTCCTTACCTATGGTTTTATGAGACCATCTAGATGGTCTTTGGAGGTCTCTTTGCTTACCTATGGTCTTATGAGATAGATGTTTCTATATCTCCGTTTGTCAGCACAGGTTGGGAAGAGGTTGATCGTTGTGCCATTGGTGGATAGATGCATGGATGTATCTCACATGCCCTACTCCATGCCCTGGGAGATACAATTTGGTGAGGTACCAACATTATTTGGCAGAGAAGGCTGGAGAACTAATGAAACTACAACTCTTAGGATTCCATAGCATTGAGCAGCAGCAATCAAAGTCGTGTCAAATTGCATTAATTCTTCCATTTCAGTGGACTCCAGCACCAACTTAAGAGGAACAAGTGGAGCACAAAACTATGCAGATTCATAATTTCTGATGAAACTGGGATTGCAAAGCCCACTATTTGAGTATAAGAAATTAAATGGACCAGTTGGACCTACTCCTAGATTTTTCCCCAAGCATCATAGTTGAAGGAACAATGGCTGGAAGATGTCAATGTAATTTAGGTTTTAGTTCTGTTTTGAGCTCACACTGTCTTGGCAACCTTCAAGTCAGCAACCCAACCTTCAGATTAGGAGAACATACTGCAAGTTGCTTCTGGTGTGAAAGAATTGGCTGTCTACAGAGACGTTGCCCAGAGGACATCACCTGGATGTGTTACCATCCTGCTGGGAGGCTTCTCTCAAGCTAGAGCTGACAGACAGGAGCTCACCCTGTCTTGTGGATTCGAACTGGAAACCTTCAGGTCAGCAACTCGACCTTCAGATCAGGAGAACATATTGCAAGTTGCTTCTGGTGTGAGAGAATTGGCTGTCTACAGAGACGTTGCCCAGAGGACATCACCCGGATGTGTTACCATCCTGCTGGGAGGCTTATCTCAAGCTAGAGCTGACAGATGGGAGCTCACCCTTTCTTGCGGATTCAAACTGGAAACCTTCAGGTCAGCAACTCGACCATCAGATCAGGAGAACATACTGCAAGTTGCTTCTGGTGTGAGAGAAGGCTGTCTACAGAGACGTTGCCCAGGGGACGCTGCCCGGATGTGTTACCATCAAGCTAGAGCTGACAGACAGGAGCTCACCCCATTTTGCGGATTCAAATTGGCAACCTTCAGGTCAGCAACCCGACCTTCAGGAGAACATACTGCAAGTTGCTTCTGGTATGGGAGAATTGGCTGTCTACAGAGACGTTGCCCAGAGGACATCACCCGGATGTGTTACCATCCTGCTGGGAGGCTTATTTCAAGCTAGAGCTGACAGATGGGAGCTCACCCTGTCTTGCGGATTCGTACTGGCAGCCTTCAGGTCAGCATCCCAACCTTCAAGCTCACCCTGTCTTGCGGATTCGAACTGGCAACCTTCAGGTCAGCAGTCCAGCCGGCACAAGGGTTTAATCCATCCTATTCTCCAGATGTTGCAGTATAGATGGAATGCTAATGGAGACTTCTGTCTTGCGTTGTCAAAATTCGTGAGATTGCAAAGCTAAGGAGCTGAACAAGCTCTTCCACTTTCTCAATTCCTCCCTATAGCTTCCTAGGTTACAAAGGGAAAACAATATAAGAAGGTGACAAGATTTATATGCTCGGCTCCCGTCTTTCTGTGATGAGGAAAGGCATTCTCAAATCCATTTGCTCCCATCGGGCCGATGTCAATGCGGCTGATTAGTTCGGATAAGCTCACCTCTTTTTTTTCCATTCAGATTGCGGTGATGTTTTCCAGGACTTACACCCCGTTCGCTCCAGGCAAGGAAGACGTGCTGAATTTTAAAAGTACTATTAAGACCCAATTAAGACATTTTGCCTCCATCAGGTGTGGATTTCTCAAAGTATTTTTTTTAAAGAAACGTATCTGATTAACTTCTTCCGCAAACGCTGTTATTTTCTCAGGCAGGAATCCGAGAGCGGCCTCACAGTGATCTGACGATTGCATGCGGCTTTCAGAGTCTCGGCTGGAAATCTATTACATTTCACAGAAGCAACGTAATGTGCCAGACAATACACGCCGTGGGTCCAGCAAGTCAAGGCAAAACGATGTGGGAGAGAGAATATATATACCGTATATACTCGAGTATAAGCCGACCCGAATATAAGCCGAGGCATCTAATTTTACCACAAAAAAACTGGGAAAACATTGACTCCAGTATAAGCCGAGGGTGGTAAATTTCAGAAATAAAAATAGATACCTATAAAATTACATTAATTGAGGCATCAGTAGGTTAAATGTTTGTGAATATTTACATAAAGCTCAAACTCTGATCAAATCAATATTCTCATCTTCTTCAATGTAAATGTGCTTATATATCCTTTTAGTAATAATAGAGAAAAATAATACATGTAATAATAATAATAATAATAATAATAATAATAATAATAATAATAATAATAAATACAGGACAATAATACATGTAATAATAAATAGAGTAAAATAATAAATGCAATAATAATAAGAAGAAGATCAGAGTGAAATAATAAATGTATTAATAATAATAATAATAATAAAACTAGAGTAAAATAAATGTAATAGTAGCAACAATAATAGAGAAAAATAATAAATGTAATACAGTAGAGTCTCACTTATCCAAGCTAAATGGGCCGGCAGAAGCTTGGATAAGCAAATATCTTGGATAATAAGGAGGGATTAAGGAAAAGCCTATTAAACATCAAATTAGGTTATGATTTGACAAATTAAGCACCAAAACATCATGTTATACAACAAATTTGACAGAAAAGGTAGTTCAATACACAGTAACGTTATGTTGTAATTACTGTATTTACGAATTTAGCACCAAAATATCACAATATATTGAAAACATTGACTACAAAAATGGCTTGGATAATCCAGAAGCTTGGATAAGCGAGGCTTGGATAAGTGAGACTCTACTGTAATACCAATAATAATAGAGAAAAATAATAAATGCACCATATATTCTCGAGTATAAGCTGACCCAAATATAAGCCAACCAGGACCCTCACTCGAGTATAAGCCAAGGGGGGCTTTTTTCAGTCCTAAAAAAGGGCTGAAAAACTAGGCTTATACTCGAGTATATACAGTATATTTCCGATTATTCAAAGGGTTCCCCACAAATTGAAGGGTTGTCCCATCCTATGGTGCAGCTACACTGTAGAATTATTGCAGTTTGACACCACTTTAATGCTATGGAATCCTAATGCAAGACAACTACCTTCAATGGGCCCTGGTTCAGGATGGAAATCAGGCAGAAAACCCAGTCTCATGAGAGATGCAAAAAGAAAAGTTTATTTTCACCATAACTATGAGAAGGGAAACAGCCGTACATACCCAAAAGGTCTGTACTATGCAAATGGCAGCCACAAAGCATGTTGTAGCAAACAAAGAATATATACCTTGGCTTATCTAAAATTGACCAACGGCTGAGGATCTTCCTCACCTTCCACACCCACTTGGCATAAGTGATACCTGTGACCTCACTTGTTGATTTCAAGCTAACTTTTGGTCTTGGAACGTTCTGGAGAAAGGCACCAGCTCACAGGAAGGGAGGGGCATATGCAGACGCAAAGCCACAGAGGCAAAAGTTTACTATTTTCTGGTTTTATGGAGTTGTAGTTGTATTTCTTTCTTTTTTTTTAACAGCAAATCACTGAGTTAAGGGTAAGGTAAAGGTAAAGGTTTTCCTCTGACATTAAGTCTAGTCATGTCCAGTTTTGGGTTTGGTGCTCATCTTCATTTCTAAGCCAAAGAGCCGGCGTTGTCCTTAGACACCTCCAAGGTCACGTGGCCATAGGCATGACTGCATGGAGCACTGTTACCTTCCTGTACCTATTGCTCTACTCACATTTGCATGTTTTCGAACTCCTAGGTTGGCACAAGCTGGGGCTAACAGTGGGAGCTCACCCTGCTCCCCAGATTCGAACCACCAACCTTTCGGTCAGAACGTTCCGCAGCTCAGCGGTTTAACTCGCGGCGCCACTGGCAAAGTAAAGGGTGAAATGAGCTATTCTGGTGGGAAAAATAATAGGAAGGCATGTTCTCTGCGTACCGTAAAAACTTCCTGAAAGTTAGGGCCAAGTTTCATGTTTCTTCCTATCGATTATTAGCTTACATTGAGTGGAAGGACGTAGTGAGCATTCCCCGGAGGAAACATGAGCCGTTTTGCTTAAAGATCCCGACAACACATGACTCATTACTTAACAACTCGTGGAGATTTCTCCATGGAAACCTCTCTTAAATGCTTGCGCTGTTCTCCACCAACCGCCATCCCACTCATGTTCAGAGCAAGCTCCTTTTGGCACGGATTTGAATGGAGAACATTGTGGCTCGAAGGAATCTGAAAGCTTTCGCTGTGTGGTCTTGACTGCCAGCCGTCGTTTGCAACTCCTAGTCAACAAGCGAGGAATTATCAAACTGTCCCCTGAATGTGTCAGTTTGTACATGCAGAATAAGTGACCAGGAGTGAACTTGGAGAGGAGAGTTTGGGAAGATTTCTTTTTTTTTGGTTTACGGATCTCAGTCTCCCCCAGTTAGCATTGTTCTCAGACCCAAAATACTGGTAACATTCCCCATATGAATGATCCTCCAACACTTCACTCCTTTTAGTTGCCAAGTGAGCAACTAAGAAAAGAAAAAGAAAAGAGTAGGCAATCTAAGAAAAGAGTGCACACTCCCAGGTTTTTAAGGAAATCTTAGACAGGCCTTACCTAAAGCCAGGAGCAAGCTGCCTTCTTGCTTCCTCTCCTCACCTCTGCATGAACTCAGCTGCCACTTGAGTTCAGCTTCTGGCTCAGAAAGCTTCAACAGGAAGCCAACACTTTCCATAACAATAGCCACGCCTCACCTTCCAAACATAGCAGAGCAGCTAGCCTTAATTACAGCTAGCAGAAGGCCTCCAAAATAGATAATGAACAAGCTCATGAAAGAGGTGTAATCTTTGTTAGGTACCTGAGTGTACACAGTAGTCTCACAATGTGAAGGTATTGGATAAACCTGAATTGGATTGTGACACTGAACTAAACCCAAGTGCTGAAAAACTGGACAGTGGAGGACAGCACCAAAATCCAGGCACAAACCAGTCTGTGAACTGAATCCTTTTTGTCTGTTTATTCTTGCTGTAAATAAAACTATATAATAAAAATTGAAAAAAAATATATCTGGTTTGAAAATCCTATACTATTTAATTGTGTGGTACTTACTTTGAAAGTACAGTAAAGCCTCACTTATCCAACATAAATGGGCCAGCAGAATGTTGGATAAGCGAATATGTTGGATAATAAGGAGAGATTAAGGAAAAGCCTATTAAACATCAAATTAGGTTATGTTTTTTCAATTAAGCACCAAAACATCATGTTAGACAACAAATTTGACAGAAAAAGTAGTTCAATGTTATGTAGTAATTACTATATTTATGAATTTAGCACCAAAATATCACGATATACTGAAAACATTTACTACAAAAATGCATTGGATAATCCAGATTCTTGGATAAGCAAGTCTTGGATAAGTGAGACTCTACTGTAGTTGTTCTACTTCAGAAACTTGGTTTTGGGGCACAAACTACGTTGAATTCTTGGATTTTCAGTTTAGGTAGTCGTGTTCAGAATTATCATCTGGAAAGCTATCATCATAAAGTAAAATCATTTTGCTATAACTATGTAACAAAATTTGAGGTATTTTCTGTTCCTGATTTGAAAGCATTAAATTATGTGGTCCTTATTTTGAAAATTGTTATTCTCCTCCAGAAACTTCGTTTTTGTGGCTGCCGCAAACTAGGTTGAATTAGTTGAGACTTGATGATGAGATAGATATTCATTGAAAAACTATCACAAAATGTGCTGCAGGATGTCCCACGAAACAAAGTTTTTGCAATGTAATAAACATTTCCCATGTTTTTATGACAGAACGAATTAGGAAATGACATTTATAAGCTAGAAACAAATACCATGTTACATAGTGTAATTTTTTTCCTGTCAAGTGATACATCTCTTTTCCTTTCTTTCTACAGGTTGCCATCCTCAATAAAAATTCTAGAAGTTATCATTACATGCTTGCAAACCTGGTAAGACAACTTATTTAAATTTAGGATTTCCTTTACCTTTATCGTACCAAAGATAACCATGCCACCCAAATCTTAAATCTCAATATTCACATTTCCAGAGTCTCCCATCTCAAGGCAAAATCCGTTCCTTCAGCCAAACATAACAACAGGTCACATAATGCAACTTCATAATGGGAAGTCCCAATATAATTGGATGAGTAGCAGCTTCTGAAGCTCTTCATAAACACTTAGTAAAGACTTCTCTACTTAGCATTTATGAGGGGCTTTAGACGAGTTGTTCTCAGCCTGGGGTCCCCAGATGTTTTTGGCCTACAACTCCCAAAAATCCTAGCTAGTTTACCAATTGATAGGATTTCTGGGAGTTGAAAGCCAAAAACATCTGGGTTGAGAACCACTGCTTTAGATGTTTCCATGGAATATGTGTAATCTGGGTTGAGAACCACTGCTTTAGACGTTTCCATGGAACACGTGTAATCTGGGTTGAGAACCACTGCTTTAGACGTTTCCATGGAACACGTGTAATCTGGGTTGAGAACCACTGCTTTAGACGTTTCCATGGAACACGTGTAATCTGGGTTGAGAACCACTGCTTTAGACGTTTCCATGGAACACGTGTAATCTGGGTTGAGAACCACTGCTTTAGACGTTTCCATGGAACACGTGTAATCTGGGTTGAGAACCACTGCTTTAGACGTTTCCATGGAACATGTGTAATCTGGGTTGAGAACCACTGCTTTAGACGTTTCCATGGAACACGTGTAATCTGGGTTGAGAACCACTGCTTTAGAAGTTTTCATGGAACATGTGTAAAAATTATATTATATTGAAAGTAGCTCTTTGAACCCTGGCCAGAAAATGCTTGTTGATGAAGGCTCGCTTTAAAAGAATGCTACAGATGGGGCATCACGATTCGTGTTTGTCTTCAACGGCTGCTTTCCTGAAGAAGCTCTCTCGGTTTTCCAGAAGACGCTTTCTTGCCCTAATCATTTAGACTTAATGCATCGTTTGTATTTCTTCTCAAATTATACCGTCAATAATCCAAATCTCTTTTTAATAACACAAACCCACTGTGGGGAGATATGACATTATGCTTGGTTACTTTACAGTTGTTACAAAGAGCCAAGATAATCCATAATTCTATAGTCAAGTCGCCCGGCTGCTTAACCATTCATTTGTTCAGTTCTGGCAGTACATCTAAAGCTTATTCTACGGGAAAGGGGAGAGAGAATGAACTTGTTCTCTATTCAGTAACTAGGCACACTGCGCCTCAGGTCTATCTATTTTTAAAATACATTTTATAACAAGGTTTTCCCCCCCAAGTGTTTCTTATTATAGTAGGTTTTTTTAATCAAACGACTCCTCTGCACTTTGCGTGCAAGAGGTTTTCTAAGACATTTGATCCTGGAACAATTGCAAGCTTTTTAGCATCGGAGTCTCTTTTGTGGAGAGATGGCTCCTTCGCCGAGTCCCCTGCCTTCGACCTGACAATTCCGCAAAGCTGAAGCCGACTCCTTGCAATGTAATTCCTTCTCTTTGCAAGGTCACAGTTGGGAAGGGTTTGTGATAAAGCATTGGGATGCTAAGTCGGAACATCATACGTTTCTTTGCCCCGTGGAATGCCGCCTTTTTTGTGTGCTCAAAATCACTCTGCATTTTGTGCATTCACATTGGCAACTCTGCCTGGGATCTGAAGTTCCTGATTCATTTCGGTGGGCTGATCATTCTAGATAATAATAACAAAAATCAGAAACTCCTCAAAACACAGCAGACAAAGAATCGGTACAAGAAAACCGCACTACAAACTAGAGCTGACAGCTGGCACAACAAAACATTGCATGGAAAGTTCCTTGACAAAATGGAAGGAAAAGCTGATAAGGAGAAGACCTGGCTCTGGCTCACGAATGGGACCCTGAAGAAGGAGACAGAAGGCCTGATCCTTGCAGCCCAGGAGCAAGACATCAGGACAAAGGCAATTAAGGCCAAGATCGAAAAATCAGCTGATGACCCAAAATGCAGACTGTGCAAGGAAACTGACGAAACCATGGATCATATCCTCAGCTGCTGTAAGAAAATCACACAGACAGACTACAAACAGAGGCATAAATAAAACACACATCTATGCACCTTAGCATATGGAGAGGAGGAGGACTAACATAACTGCCACCCCATAGCAGCTATGGTCTAAGTGAAACTGAACATTTTCAGCAATTTGGTCACTTTAACTGATCCAGGTCTACGCTCACTTTGTGCAATAATGTTTTTTACTGATTGTCATGTTTAAATTTATTTTTTTAATGTGGATTTTTTTTTATAATGTGTATGTTATTGTCATTTTATACTTTGATATTATGAAAAAATTGTGGCATTGAATGTTTGCCGCCTGGGGACTCTGGGTGGATTACAGAACACATAACATATATGGCAACCATTCAATGCCATTATACAGTTACCAAGAACAGACAATACATAAACAGAGGTAAAGGCTTTCCCCATCTTTTCCCGTTTCCGGTATCTGGAGGCTGTGCTTGACTCTGGCCACGGGGAGTGCTTTCGCTCCATCTTCCATGCTGAGGAGCTTTGTCATCCCTAGATGTCCACCTGATCAAATCGCCAGCATGGCCTTATGGGTGCCTTTTATTACCTCCCCGCTTAAAGCGGTACCTATTTATCTACTCACATTTCTGCTTTCGTTCTGCTAGGTGGGCAGGGAGCTGGGGCTGATGGCGGGTGCTCACCCCGACCCAAGCTAGAACTGCCAACCTTTTGATCAGTAAGATTTTCTACAGCTAGCGGTTTAGCCCGGCCATAACCTCCTTATTTTTCTTGCTGTCCCAATAGTTGTGGATGCCAATCTATTAATTCCTTGTTTCTTCTTTAGCGTGGTTTAGGTTCATATCTCCCCCTTGTCTTCCCAGGGTTTTACAGACATTTCCCTGGACAAAGTGGTGCAAGGAGGTGCAAACGTCACTGGATT
The DNA here is from genome assembly GCF_035594765.1 of Anolis carolinensis. Taxonomy (NCBI): domain Eukaryota; kingdom Metazoa; phylum Chordata; class Lepidosauria; order Squamata; family Anolidae; genus Anolis; species Anolis carolinensis. The sequence goes on from NW_026943823.1 coordinate 2,328,492, forward strand.
CCAGATCGTAAATACCGAAAACCCAATGGTCCAGCAATTTATGCAGCGCTGGGTGAGACTCGACGAACGGGAATTCCCGGAAGCCAAAAATTCTCCACTAAAGGTAAGTGTGGTTGTGTAGTCCGAGAATGGATGAGAAAATGGTCTTCGTCATAAATTGAGATGGAAATCATGTCCTTGTCAATATAAGCAGGAATGAAGGATGCTGGAGTTGAGTCACTCGATTTATCCAATGATTTCTTTCTACCACTATGAGAATCAGGATGGAGACCACAGAAAAACAATTTCTTTAGAAGACAAACAAATTTCTAAATGCAATGAGGTTTTTTGCCTCATATTTTGAGATAAATGTAATTTATTGGCCAAAAATGCCATTTAAGGACCTTATACCTTTCCTTTGAATGGGAGTGTTTATCTGATTTATAGCCTCGACAGCAACTGTAATTTCAAACCATATGAGAAAGCAGTCGAAGTGTTGCCTTTTGTTTGTTGTTTCCTTAAAGAAAAACAAATAAATAGATTCACTGCCAGCTACATATCTAAGTTGATAGGAAATACTGTCCAGAGAGGTATAATTTATGGATTCTATACATTTAACATCGGGCCGCCTGTATCGGCTAGCTATTTCTTAAACAAAGAAAAGAAGGAAGGGAGGGGAAAAAGGGAGGAGATTGTAACAAGAATTTGCGTTGCTGTGAATTTTCTGGGCTGTGTGGCCATGTTCTGGAAGCATTCTCTCCTGACATTTCGACCACATCTATGTCAAGCATCCCCAGAGGTTGTGAGGTCTGTTGGGGTTTATATATCTGTGCAATAATGTCCAGGGTGGGAAAAAGAACCCTTGTCTTTTGGAGGCAAGTGTGAATGTGGCAGTTGGCCACCTTGATTAGCATTGAATAGCCTTGCAGCTGCAAAGCCTGGGCAACATCTTTCATTGTACAGGACTCCCGCAAATCTGCCTCAAAGCACTTCGGAGGAGAATACGTTGCATTTTGCCTCGGAGAATAAGCATCAATATTTGGGCACATAGATATTGTTGTCCTCTGGTCACTGCAAAATGATGTTTGATGTCTTTTAACAACAACAACAACAACAACAACAACAACAACAACAACAACAACTTCTTTATTTTTATACTCCGCCTCCATCTCCCGAAGGGACTCGGGGCGGCTTACATGGGGCCAAGCCCAGATAGTTACAAACAGTGTAAAAGACACGACAATATAAAAACAAATAAATAAAAACATGTTAAAATCACATTTACAATAAAATATAGTTAGATAAAAACCTGAGAAGCTTGTAAAATGAACTGGGCCAGAAGAAAGTGCATATAGCGAAAGATGTAAACTGGAGGAAAGGAAATAACCCAGAACTATTATCATAAGAAAGGCATCGCACCTCAGAATAGTTCACCTTGCTGTTGACACCAAGCCACACACAGAAGATAGTCTTTTGGAATTGTATTGAGAAAAAGCAGAATATATATATATATATATATATATATATATATATATATATATATATAAAATATCAAAGCAGGCAGAAATATAGTTCCCAAAGTAGTTGTAAAATAGAGTCAATAGATCCAATAATCCATAGGCAAAAAGCAAAACTCCATTTCCAAAGATATAATAGTCCACAGGTTACGAGGATTCATAAACAGGAGAATTTCCAAAGCATGAAGACATAGACCATCCACTCTGATGAAGCGAGAATTTGTTTTGACAGAGATGTGTCTCCAAACACACAGGTTTAAAAGCAACCCAAAAATGCATTTCTCTTCCCCTCAGTGGCCTCCCGTTTTCCAGCTAATCTCAGGCTACGCCGAGGCATTCCTTTCCATTGCAAACGATCTGCCCGAGATAGCAATGGAGCTTCTTGACTGTCAAGGTCAAACGGTTCATTATCTTGCACCTGAACAGGAGCCTGAGACAAATCCAACTCATTAATTCCCATGGGAATGTCTCCCTGGTTTTTATCTATGACAGGCTGGTTCAAGAGTTCATCCACAGGCTGCGCTTCTGAACCAGCCTGTATAACTCCATGATTTCCCATCCCCATGACATCATCCTGGAATTCATCTTGCATCCCATCATCTGTAACCCAAAATCCCCTTCCTTGTCTTCACTCTGGCTCTGCTGCTGCTGAGTCACAACAAAAGGGGCTTGGGATGAGGTAAACATGAGAACTATTTCCACTAAGGAATGGAATAAAGTGCAACGGAGATACTGTTAATCAATGGAACAACCCTAAGCATTAGGGCGAGAATCAAGTTAACTCTTGATCAAGTTAACTTTTGAGGATTGGTTGTGGTGTTTAATGGAACAATCGCATGAAGTTCCCCAGACACAACTTGTCAAACTGTCTCCTTTGCGTTGTCTCTAGTACACATCCGCGTTGACCCACGATGCCATCCTCGTCATCGCGGAAGCCTTCCGGTATCTGCGAAGGCAGCGAGTCGACGTCTCCCGGAGAGGCAGCGCTGGAGACTGCTTGGCAAACCCAGCCGTGCCTTGGAGCCAAGGAATCGATATAGAAAGAGCACTGAAAATGGTAAGGGCAAAAACAATGGCTACATCGTAATATATTGTCAACAATATAGATATATGAGAGGGGACAACTGAAAACGTACCTGACTGTTATGTGCATCATAAAGCCATATGTACAGTGCCAACTGCCTTTATGTTGCTTTTAAATCAGAGATGGGAGTCCGTATATTGTAGTAGCTTAAGTTTTGGACTTGGACTCTGAGAAACCAGACTGTGGACTCTGTGGAAACCCATAGGATGGTTCTGGGAAAGCCTAAAATAAAGGCAATAACAAGCTTCCTCTGAATAAATCTAGGAAAAATATGTGATAGGGTTACCATAAGTCAGAGTTAACTTGAAGACAAATAACAAGAAAATCAGAGTTGGGCATCTGATAGACTTCTCTGCATGCTGTTGCCTTGTAGGCTCAATAACCATTCGTCAATGTATAGTCAATGGTGACTGATGATCATCAATATTAAGAGGGTTCAAAGTTGACTATCTCTGTTAAAATATGCATTTATATGATATTGGACACACACCCGTCAAATAATCTGCGCTGTATTTTCTATTACCATTATACAGTTGCATAAGTTCTGTAGGTTCTGTAGCAGTGTATACTCGTGTTCTCTTTTCTATATTCGTATGTTGTAATTTGTAATTATCAAGGTTCAAGTGCAAGGAATGACAGGCAACATCCAGTTTGACACCTACGGTCGTAGAACTAATTATACAATCGATGTGTACGAGATGAGACCTGGCGGGCCACGGAAGGTAAGGCATAGTTGGATAAGTAAACATATAATAAACAACAACAACAAAATAATGATGATGATGATGATGATGATGATGATGATGATGATGATAACATAAATATGTATGTATGTATGCATTCTCCCAAGACAATTATTTTGTGGCTCCAAGATATTACATAATAAGGAATAGCCATAGCATGACACCAATCTATGGAAGCAGTCATGCAGATTGGTGATTCTTAACCTTTGATCATCTGTGTTTAGGATTTTAGCTCCCAAAATATACAAATGGAGTGAAATTCTTTCTGGAAACTGAAGTTTAAAATTTCTGGAGAACCAAAGATTGGGTGGAACACATGTGGGCAGATGGATTGTCCTTGATTTTTGAGAAATTTAAGGTCCACCTTCAAAATATAGAATAAGTTGTCTCTGAACACATGTTCACCCAAAACCTTTCAAGCAGAGCTTCCTACTTAGAGGATGATCTAAATCTGACTTTCCTGTATCACTTAAGGGTTGGAGCAAGTGACCCACAAGGACGCATCCAACTCTGTGATTCGGTGATCTAGGAATGAGAGGGGGGAAAGGCAAACAAATGAGTGGAAGAAATAGATTCATCCTTTAAAAAGATATTTAAGGTGTTCTCTTGTTCCTGGGTTGTTGAGTAGAACATTTAACACAGTAGATACTCATTGTTGGTCTCTTCTCCATTTGTAGGCTGGTTACTGGAATGAGTATGAGAGATTTGTGCCTGCAGTGGACCCCTCTGTCTCCAATGATACCTCCTCAGTTGAAAATAGGACCATCGTCGTCACTACTATCCTGGTAAGTTCTGTATCATTAGTTGGCAGAATAAAAGAGTCACTTTGCCCAGGCGATGCTAGACCTCTTATTATACAATCCTCGAATCTTACTAGCCCGTAATCCAGAAGCTTTCCTTGTGTGGAAAGGACTGAAGTGACATTTGTTTTAGTTCTATATTATGACTGTTTTGGATCTTTCAATGAGAGGTGAACACTTGGAGGTTCTCCGCTAGGTTTAAAATTATGAGATTCTCAAAGTTCACTAGCTGTGCCCGGCCACGCATTGCTGTGGCTTATGGGAATGCTTTGTTGGCCAGGTGGAATAGCAGTGAATAGCCTTGCAGCCTCAAAAGCCTGAACCCTGACTGTACCCTGGCGCCATTGTGGCCGAGGGGGTTGCAATAATAATAATAATAATAATAATAATAATAATAATAATAATAATTTTATTTTTATACCCCGCCACCATCTCCCCAGAGGGACTCGGGGCTGCTCACTAGGAGATGAAGTGGGCGGGGCCTAAAGGGGGCAGGCCTACCCTTCTGACCAGCAACCAGGGTTGAAAACGGCTCTTCCTCGTTCTCTAATTTGGACTTTATTTTCCAGGTTTTTTGTTTGATAGACATAGATTGGATGGCTATGTCTTTTGTGGCCAAATTTGGTGTGATTTGGTTCAGTGGTTTTGTTGTTTACTCAGTCCTACAAACGTACATTACATTTATGTGTGTGTGTGTATATATATATATATATATATATATATATATATATATATATATGCTATCCAATGCTAATCAAGGTGGCTAATGGCAACATTCACACTTGCCTCAAACAGACAAGAGTTCTTTTCCCCACCCTGGACATCATTCGACTGAGATATAAACCCCACTTGCCTAGTTTTCAACAGACCTCGCAACCTCTGAGGATGCCTGCCATAGATGTGGGAGAAATGTCAGGAGAGAATGCTTCCAGAACACAGCCATACGGCCTGGAAAACTCACAGCAACCCAGTGATTCCGGCCTTGAAAGCCTTCGACAACACAGAGTTCATTACTTTGTTCCCTCTCAGATTTCTGACCATAGGACTTCTTGCAGTAATGAGGCAAATTGTTACATGAGATGTTGTGTTAAAATTGAACTAAAAGTTGTGGGTTATTTATTTGTTCTCTCTCCTCTTCCAATATTTCACAGGAAGCACCCTATGTGATGCGCAAGCAGAGCCCCGATCAAAAGGAAGGGAATGAGAAGTACGAAGGCTACTGTGTCGATCTGGCGTACGAGATCGCGAAACACGTCGGGATAAAATATGTGCTGTCCATTGTTCCTGATGGGAAGTATGGGGCAAGGGATCCTGACACTAAAATGTGGAATGGCATGGTGGGTGAGCTGGTCTATGGGGTAAGTCCCACAAGCGTGTTGTGGTTTCACTCTTCATCTAACCTTTGCATACACAACCAGCGGAGCTCTGACTTCGGTAGACTAGCATTCAGAGGCACATAAGTAGGAAAAAATTACGTCATAGTGACAGAATATACAAGACATAAAGGTGAAAATTCTCCATTCTGTTGTCACCATTCTCCATTCTGTTGACTCATGTTTGTTTTCCTCAACATTCAACTTCATTTTGCTTTCAAATATTCACAGGCATCACCTTATTTATTTATTTACAGCATTTATATTCCGCCCTTCTTTCTCACCCCGAAGGGGACTCAGGGCGTATTACAATGAACACATATATGGCAAACATTCAATGCCAACAGACAAACAACATACATTAGACAGACTCAGAGGCATTTTTAACATTTTTCCAGCTTCACGATTCCGGCCACAGGGGGAGCTGTTGCTTCACCGTCCAGTAGTGGCTGTACTTCCTCATTCCTCTCCTCATGTTTTGCTGGCAGTTTTATGGTGTTGTAAATTAGCCTCCCGCATAAAGCGTCCCTAAATTTCCCTAATTGACAGATGCAACTGTCTTTCGGGGCTGCATAGGTCAACAGCAAGCCGGGGCTATTAATGGTCGGAGGCTTAACCCGACCCGGGCTTTGAACTCATGACCTCTCGGTCAGTAGTGATTTATAGCAGCTGGTTACTAGCCAGCTGCACCACAGCCCAGCCCTTAGACACCATCCCAATAACCAAGAAGGGTGGGGGGGTTTTCTCCTGCAAAACATTAGATCACATGAATAATCTGTAGCCATTTAATATCCTTGTAACTATAATGGTTTCATGGCAATAATTCTGGGAATTTCAGTGAGAATCCTCATGGAGAGAATTGTGTTGCTCGCTTGGTGGAATATAATGCCCAACCACAGCAGAATAGTATTTGGCCAGAGGGCATAACCATTAAACCAAGACAAATCAATGAAGTCAATATGACCTTTAAAGCAAGTGTTGACAGAAGAGAAACTCATTAATGAGTCCAAAAATAATACTCAGTGTTATAGTGGAGCATTTTAGAGAGTCAAAGAGCTGTAACTTCTGACATTGATCTCCACAGCTTCCGCTCCACGTCTACCTGGACATCCTTGTTCCTTTTACCCGAAATCCCAGAGTAGCTACGTAGGATTGGGAGGTTGATTTCCTTAGCAACAATGTATTGGAGTGAGCCATCTCATAAAGCAAAGGATTTGGGAATTATGAGTATCTATTTCAGGGGTCCTCAAACTTTTAAAGCAGAGGGCCTGTTCACAATCCTTCAGACTGGAGGGGCCGAATTATCATTTGGGAAAAAAAATGAACAAATTCCTATGCACACTGCACATGTCTTATTTGTAGTGCAAAACAACAAAAACAATGAAAGAACAATGCAAAATTTAAACATGAAAACAATTGTAACCAACATAAAGTGTGGGCCTGCTTCTGGCCAATGAGATAGTCAAGTTAAGTAGGATTGTTGTTGTTGTTGTGTGTCTTCAAGTCATTTCAGACTTTGGGCGAGCCTAAGTCTAAAATTATGTATTTATTCATTTGCTACATTTATTTATTACATTTATATCTTGCCCTTCTCACCCCGATGGGGACTCAGAGCAGCTGTATGTACATACAATATATTATATTACAGTAGAGTCTCACTTATCCAACATAAACGGGCCGGCAGAATGTTGGATAAGCGAATATGTTGGATAATAAGGAGGCATTAAGGAAAAGCCTATTAAACATCAAATTAGGTTATTATTTTACAAATGAAGCACCAAAACATCATGTTAGACAACAAATTTGGCAGAAAAAGTAGTTCAATACGCAGCAATACTATATAGTTATTACTGTATTTATGAATTTAGCACCAAAATATCATGATAAATTGAAAACATTGACTACAAAAATGCGTTGGATAATCCAGAACGTTGGATAAGTGAGTGTTGGATAAGTGAGACTCTACTGTATATTATATTATATTATTAGCATAGAACAATATTAGCATAATATATTACTATATTGAACTATACCACTATACTGTAATATTATATGTAATATATATCATATAATTAATATTATTATATGGTATTATTAGTATTATATTGTATAACATTATATTATTATCAATATTATCTATATATATAAAAGAATGATGGCATCACGGCGACCCACAAAACAACAAAACTACAGGCCCCCCAACCTCGAAATTTGACAACACAAGCCGTCATCCATGGCTCTAGGTTGATACAACAAAAAGAAAATAAAAATAAAGTCCTAATTAGAGAGAGAGGAATAATTGCTTTTATCCAATTGCTGCCAGTTAGAAGGCTAAGCTCCTCCAACTTGGTCTCCTAGCAACCCAATAAAAATAATAAAAAACACTAAAAAATAATTAAAAACACTAAAAAATTAATACAATAAAATACTATAATAACAGAAATAACTAAAAATAATACAAGAAAATAATAAAATATAATAAATAAAAAGATAACTTACAATAAAATTAATTTTAAAAAAATACAAATAACGTCAAATAAAAATTACACAACAATTTTTAACCAATACCACCACCACTTTGCCACAGCAACGCGTGGCCGGGCACAGTTAGTATGTATATACAATATATTATATTATTTAAAATGATATGAAAATATTATATTATAAAACTGAGGGCGGGGGCCAGGTGAATGACCTTGGAGGGCCACATCCGGCCCCCGGGCCTTAGTTTGGGGACCCCTGATCTATTTGATGTAAACCTTCTCCTGCTAGAGATGGGCTGCTAGAGTTGTCTCAATGGCATGGATGGACGCCATTGCGCATTTTTGGATTCTTGTAGACACAGCTGTGGAGCACTTGCGCCTCCCAATTTCCCACTCCCCACTCAAATTAGAGAGTGATAGACTTTGGGTAACCACGAGCAAGAGCTTTCCAAATCTAAAGCCCGTCAAGTGGATAGAGAAATAGGTGAGAAGCCAAGGCCACCTCGTTCTGCTCTGGCTCCTCGCTTGCCTTTCTGAGCAGCGTTTGGCCGGGCATTTCACCGGAAAGAGCCTGACATTTAGCCACAGTCAAGTGTGGATGAGTGATAGGAGCTTGCTCTCGCCCAGCAAGGATTTATAAAAACCCCAGGAGCCTTTTGTGATGAAATCATTCTCGCTCAGTGTGAGAAGCTATTCTGTTCCGCTCAGGTGTAGCCACCTCCATTTCTCTGAGCACATCAGGAAGCCTCCTCCACATTCAGGCTCTGTCGATCATCTCAGCTGCTGAAAGAATGTGTGGCTTATTCGGTAAAACAAACCTACAGAAAATGTGATTTTATGTACTCAGAGGTAAGCCCCACTTTGTCCAGTGAGCTTACCCACTGGACGCAAGATACAATACCATCTTCTCTATGAGTATGCAAGGGCATCTCGTAGCATCTTAGTGACTGAAAGGAAGATATACGCTTTTATAGACAGACACACACCTTCCTGAACCAATGGGTTGGAGCCTACTGTCAGGACCCAGACTGCGGAGCACCAATAACCATGCGCAGAGACCAGAATCTATCTAATATCTTTATTAAAGGAATATATAAAGTCAATAAAAACAAGTGAAGAATAAAGTTCAGAAATAGACCTTTCAGGGAAGGTCAATTATAGTCCAGGAAAATAATGTCCAATATAAGATATTAAGGTCCAAAGTTATAATCCAATAACCGAAACACACACTTGCCAAGCAAGTGTGGGGAGAAGACAAGGTCCTTTAGTCCATAGAAACTTGACAACTAGGCTGGAAAGCAAACTTGATACTTGGCTAGAACAAGACTTGATACGAGGCAACAAGAATCAAGAACAAGGTCCGTGGCGAGGTCCGGGGAACAAGGCAGGCATGGAACTTGGTCCTGGAAACAAGGAACTGGAGTTGCGTAGTCCACACACGATCTCACTCCTCAAGCTGACGAGTTGACTCCGCAAAGCTTCCTTTGCGGCAAAACACCTAAATAGGGTCTCGTTTCCCGCCAGAAGAACACTTTCCCTGGAGAACTAAAAGTGAAGCCCAAGCTGTGTCCAGATGCATGACTCCTTAGAATTTCCCAAGGGAAGCAACTTAATCAGCTAATTGTCTGGCAGCGATTCTGGCGCTTTGGCGATTCGCCTCCCTAGCGCCTCTATCTCTATTATAATTGTCCTTACGAGAAAACGGGGGAGAATTCTGCCCAAGGCTTGTTTGGCTGACTTCTTGAGGGCAAACATCCTCCAGGTGCAGGGGCTCCGATTCTGGCTGAACCGGTGGGAAACCCAAGTTTTCCTCTTCGTCCGCCACAATAGTACTAGGAATGGGACTACATGGCCCATGAGACATCACACCTACACAGTCTCACTGATGTGAAACTCCATCAGCTCCATTGGCCATTGTCTTGTGTTCTGTGTCACTAACTGCACTCCCATGCGGCAGCACTATATGTGTCATGGGTGTCAATATCAACAGGGACACTCATGTGACCAGGAAGAAAGAGGGGGTTGTTGTATATTTTCCGGGCTGTATGGCCATGTTCCAGAGGCATATTTTGTGTTTTAATAATGTTTATTTAAATTATGGCCTGTTTAAATTATTTTGTTATGATGCTTGTTGTTTTACTGTTGATTTATGATGTTAATGGTTGGGCTTGCTCCCCATGTGAGCCACTCTGAGTCCCCGTTGAGGAGATGGAGGTGGCATACAAAAAAATAAAGTTGTTGTTATTATTATTATTATTATTTATTCTCTCCTGAAATTTCGAACAATATTTTGGGCAAAAGCAGACTCTAGGAAAATACCTCACAACCTCTGAGGGTGCCTGCCATAGATGTGGGTGAAACTTCAGGAGAGAATGCCTCTGGAATATGGCCATACAGCCCAGAAAACACAATAACCCTGTGATTCTGGCCATGAAAATCTTATGCAGGGGCGGTCCAACCACGAGGCGAATTAGGCACTTGCCTGTAGCGCCATCGTCCCAGGGGCGCAGTTGAGGCCCCCGGGAGGATGGCGCCACCCCCCGCCTCCTTCTCCTTTGGGCCTTTCAGCGGCCCAACATTATCCAACATTTTCGCTTATCCAATGCTTTTATTTTTCAGTAATTGGTTTGGGGGGGAAGGCGCCAAAATTCTGTTCGCCTACACTTGAAAAATACCTAGGGCCGGCCCTGGCCTTAGGCAACACAAAGAGTGGGTTGATATCAGAACAGGTTTCCCTATTGATGTCAGGTCAGGGCACCCATGATGGCCAGGAGCTTGCACATAGGTGACTTCTTCGTCATTTGTCAACATACCAATTTTGCTTGGTTGGAGCAGAGCTTGCAAGGTCATTCACTTCCACCACTCAGAGTTGATTGTCACAACTTGAATGGACAAATCATGGACATTTGAACAGACATTTGCTTTCTATTAGAATTCATATGAGAATGTAAAAAGTCCATGTGAAAATTTGTCAGAAAGTATCCTTTAGAGTCCAGGTGCCTTACACCAAGGATGAAGAGCTCTAAGGATCAGAGGTTCTCCAGACCCTCAACGGTCTGCAGCAACACAACTGGCACATTGTGGTTGTACAAAAATCACTTGTGATCACTTCCAGAATCACCTTTCCAGCTGTTTTGTGGGAAGGAGTATTTTCCTAGAGTCTGTTTTTGCCCAAAACACACTTCTTGTTCACAAATTGGGATTAAGGATTACAAAGGACCTCACAAAGAGCTGCATTTCGTCCAGAGCCCTATCCATGTGTTACCCTAATAAATTATCTTTGTTTCCACTAATTCAGTGGTTCCAAACCTTTGGGCCTTCAAGTGTTTTGGACTTCAGCTCCCACAGTTCCTAAGCTGGTAAACTGGCTGGGATTTTTGGGAGTTGAAGTCCAAAACGTCTGGAGGCCCAAAGATTGGGAACCACTGCACTAATTTATGGCTGGGGCTGCATGATAGAGAAATCTCTGCAAGGGGATTTACGCACTGAGTATACAAATATTATGAAGACAACAACATTACATGACTTGATGCATTGGTGATCACGCAATTGAGTCTGAATGTGTGTCACAAAACACACCTCTATGTGGTTATTGTTGTAGATGATAGGAGAGATAACACCAAGAGCGATCCTTTGAGAGGCCAAAAAGTCAGGTTTATTATATTCAGCTGAAGACTCTGGAGGTGGAATCTCTTCTGAAAGCAAACCAGAGCCCCGATCAAGGCGTTGACATTGCCTTTTATACATTTTCAGACAAAGAACATGCTTCTACATACATCTCGTCATTAGTACGTCACTTCACATGCTTACATCCATGGGCATAAATATGCACGATCAGCATTTTCCTATCTAAGCACTCTAAAAGCCTGTAGCAAGTTACAGATAACTATGGCTCGGCTATAGTACATTAATCAGGGGCCTATTTTTGCCTTGTCAAGAAGTCTGCTCTCCCTCTATTAGCTGTACTAGGAACCAATTCACACTGGAATGTATAGATAACAGGCCCCCTTTCTCCCTGTCCTGCCAGCTTGTACATTTACACAGAATCTAACACAGAGAGAGTCTGATTTTTCTGCATTTCACTGCTTCTAATGTGCATACAATATATGTCTAAAAATCTATATTTTCCAGTTCCTCATCAATATGAGACACATTGTATGTAGATGTGCATCCAAATGTGCAGTGGCACTGCAAGCACCATACATGGAAACTTGCATGCACAGTGGCATCCCTGAAAAATAGCTTGTCACATCGGACAAAAATGTCCAGCTGCTTCGATAGTGAAGCCTAGTACACACCTGCAAGACGCCTACTGGATTCCAATTATTGGGTTGCTTTTGGAAGGTTAACTTCATTAACAGAGAAGTAACTCAAAAGCAGTGCCAATTTTACTTATACCCAGTTCCTGCCAAACTCTTGAGGCAAATAAATTCATATTCCAGGGTGGTTAAAAATCACTGCTTTCCTCTCCGTCAGCGGTTCTGTCCTCCCCGCGGAGAGAGGTTGACAAGCGCAGTCATGTTCCGGTAACCCACTTGGGGCTCCGCGAAGCACATCAGAACATCAGCCTTTGGAGTTTGTACTAATCCCCAAAGAAGGCTGTAACATTCTGAATTGAGCCAAATTCACTCCGGGAGAGCCAGAGGTTTTGTTCACAGTGATTTTTTTTATTGTCCATTGGATGCATCTCCAGTAGAGCTGCATATGATAAAGTCCAGAAGCAACCTGTCCATGTTGTGCCTCCTAACCTATTCTTCGTCACATTAATGGCTTACAGTGTTCCCTCACTTATCGCGGGGGTTAGGTTCCAGGACCACCCACAATAAGTGAAAATCCGTGAAGTAGGGATGCTATATATTTATACATTATTTTAGTAGTTATATACTATTATAAGTCTTTATCAACCAGTTGTGTATTGATACATTGCCTCCTTGGGCTCCTATTCTCTCCCTTCGGCTTCTCCTTACTCCCTTCCTTAGGTTGTAAATTGTTATTTTTTATGATTTATAATATTCTTTTAGAGTTTATTGAAAAACCGCAAAATAGCAAATCCGCAATAAGCGAACTACAAAGTAGTGAGCAAGCACTGTATTTATTTATTTGCCATATTTATATCCCACCTTTTTCTACCCCGAGGGGGACTCAAGGCGGCTTACAAACGGCACTTATACAATGCCTTGGGCATAAAACACAGAGATGAAATAAAATTATGAAAATTAAAACAGACATAAAAACATAATTAAAATACATTCCAATATGAGACACATCATCCAAAGAGAAGGCCTAAAGCCGTTCCATAATCAGTTGCACGATTTCCAGATAAAATTATTGCACTGCGCTGTTTATCAAAGGCCTGCTCCCACAGCCATGTTTTTACTCTCTTTCTAAAAGCTAGGAGGGAGGGGGCTGAATTGATATCACCAGGGAGGGAGTTTCACAGTCGAGGGGCCACCACTGAGAAGGCCCTGTCTCTCGTCCCCATCAGTCGCGCTTGCAAAGGAGGTGGGATCGAGAGCAGCCCCCTCCCCCCCGACGATTTTAAACTCAGAGGTGGTTCATAGAGGTAGATATGTTTGGAGGGGTAGACTGGACCAGAACCGTTTGTCCCTTGTGCGAAGATGCAACCACCAAAGACTCAGAGAGGAGACCTTTTACTTTTTTTTCTTTCTTCTTCTTATTCACTTTAGATGGTAACACAACTTGGTTTATAATATATGCGACAGAGGCTTAGATGTTGGAGGAACAATAACAAGTTTATTCAGGCACAGAGCTTAGTGGTTACATTGTTGTTTTTCACTTAGAGGCACTTTTATTAACAGTTACAATACTAGAATGAGGTGAGTCAAACTCCCTAAAGTGTCACTTCTTTTACTTAAAGTAGTTAGAACTTCTTCCTCTGCTACTTTTAAACCGCAGTCACCCCTGTGATACACGATCACAGATTCTCTGTTCCTTATCAGGACACAGACTACAGTAAATAAGTCACCAAACTTATTTTAAACTGACTCAAAATGAACAATTGAGTCTCCTTGATCCCATCAACCTAGGATCAATCTTCCCTGTGCCTCATCAGAGCACAGACTGAATTCCTTTTTTAAACTCTGCACTTCTTCAACAAAACGGCAGTTGGCTCCGCCTACTTCTCCATGGCAACCAGCCTCTGAGTGCTGAGATGCAATAACTGTAATACTTACCCTTTTAAAACACAAACACACAATTAAATATAACATCTGTAAACCAAAAATTCATACTTCATTACACCTTGCATCCAGGTCTGGCCTTAGCTAATTTTCAAGTGTAAGCAAGGAGTATTTTGCACCCCCCCCCCCAACCAAGCGTTCCTTTGCTCTTTCCCCCACCTCCTGGCTTTGGAGAAGCAGTTGGAGGGCAATGGAGCCACAGCAACTTCTGTTGTTTTCCTGGCTTTGGTGCTCCTTCACTCTTTCCCCTCCTGGCTTTGGAGGGGCGGTGGGAGGGCGAGGAAGCCCGGCAGAGAGAGAAGCTGGCTTGGACGCAGGCTAATTGCGCTCTCGGAGATGCCTCAACTGCGCCCGCTAGAGGATTGCACCTTCCGCAATTGCATAGTTCACATCAGAGCCGGCCCTAGGTATTTTTCAAGTGTAGGCGAACAGAATTTTGGCGCCCCCCCCCCCCAAAACCAATCACTGAAAAATAAAAGCGTTGGATAAGCAAAAATGTTTGATAATAAGGAGGGATTAAGGAAAAGCCGATTAAACATCAAATTACATTAAGATTTTACAAATTAAGCACTAAAATATCATGTTTTACAACAAATCAACAGAAAAAGCAGTTCAATACCTTGCGGAGGCAGGCCGCAGGAGACAGGAGTTGCCTCGATGGCGCCCCCAATAAGATGGCGCCACAGACAAATGCCTAGTTGGCCTGGCAGTTGAACCGTCTCTGGTTCACGTATAGCTTGAGCCGCCCCTGCTTGTATCCCATACAAGGGAAGACACACATGTGGATAACCTTGAGTTATGCCTGCGTAGGGGACTAGGGTGCTCACCAATGAGAAGTAATAGAGACTGGGATTGCAGGGAAGTTGAATAAGGACAAGGCTTGACAGTACAAATGCACTCTACTGGTTTTCATGATCCAGACTTTGTTGCCAAGGTGTTATCGGCCTTTGTTTGTGAACATTCAACTCTCTGCTGTGTCCCAAGCCCACTGTTTAGGTATCCACAGTACAGTAGAGTCTCACTTATCCAACACTCGCTTATCCAACGTTCTGGATTATCCAACGCATTTTTGTAGTCAATGTTTTCAATACATCATGATATTTTGGTGCTAAATTCGTAAAAACAGTAATTACTACATAGCATTACTGTGTATTGAACTACTTTTTCTGTCAAATTTGTTGTATAACATGATGTTTTGGTGCTTAATTTATAAAATAATAACCTAATTTAATGTTTAATAGGCTTTTCCTTAATCTCTCCTTATTATCCAACATATTCGCTCATCCAACGTTCTGCCGGCCCATTTATGTTGGATAAGTGAGACTCTACTGTATTTGCAAAAGCGGGATTTTGCTTTGACAAGTGGAACAAGAGAGAGAGAAAACTAGCCAGTGTTAAGGAACGAGCTGTCAGGAAAGGTCTCCCCTTTCACCTTGGTAGGAATTATGCAAATCTGCTTCTTTTTTGCTTATTTTGCATAATGTATTCCCTTCTTGCTTGTCCTTGAGGGAGAGAAGGCGGGGTGGACCAAAGCCATCGCTCATCTCTGATTCCTGCAACTCCTATTTAGCAACCATTATGCTTTCTGAAATCCAAGCTTTTCCACGCATTTCATACCTGTGTCTTCCCATCGATAAGGACTAGCGGCTTTGCATTCCTTATTCGAATGACAGCAGAATTTGTCAGGAGCCTAATTCCGCATTCTGTACCGGGTTCTCCTCTGAATAATGAAACACTGACAACTCTATTCATATCTCCTTTCACTCCCAGTGACAGACAAGGGAGAGACATATGGGCCTTCGTGGGGCGGGGGGCTTAATAATAGAACACCTGGAAGGCATTTTGAAGATGAAAAGCCCCATAAAATGCCTCATTATGACAACTATACCTTTCATTTACAGGACGGCTTTGCTTTCTGTCTGAAGCTTGGAAGTCTATTACAGAAGTCAAATGCGGCGACTGTTGTGTTCCCCTGATTTCTTGTCGGGGGAAAAAATGATTGTCACGCTTGGTATGCATGGTATTAATTTTGCATACCTCCACTTGCAAGGCGCAGGGAGCCAGGTCTAATGGAAGCCCGGCCTATTGTGAAAACCATTTCCCCCCAACAAGAGATGAGCTGAACGGCTACATAATTCATGATCTTGGCTTTTGTGTGTCTGTTGCGCACTTGACTGTCACAGCAGACAGGTTGCTTCCTACAGAGCTGGCCAGGCAGTCTCGCCAAGGGAAATGCACGCTGGACCATCTTCCAGTATTCTTTCTAATGGAGTGAGAGTTGCAAAACAAGGAGCGCTTCTATTTTACCAATGAACTTTATTATTTATTAGCTGTGCCCGGCCACGCGTTGCTGTGGCAAAGTGGTGGTGGTATTGGTGAAAAATTGTTGTGTAATTTTATTTGACGTTATTTGCATTTTTTAATTAATTTTATTGTAAGTTATATTTTTATTTATTATATTTTATTATTTTCTTGTGTTATTTTTAGTTATTTTCGGTTATAGTATTTTATTGTATTAATTTTTTAGTGTTTTTTATTATTTTTTATTGGGTTGCTAGGAGACCAAGTTGGAGGAGCTTAGCCTTCTAACTGGCAGCAATTGGATAAAAGCCATTATTCCTCTCTCTCTAATAAGGACTTTATTTTTCTTTTCTTTTTGTTGTATCAACCTAGAGGCGTGGATGATGGGTTGTGTTGTCAAGTTTCGAGGTTGGGGGGCCTGTAGTTTTGTTGTTTTGTGGGTCGCCGTGATGCCATCACTCTTTTATATATATAGACTAGCTGTGCCCGGCCACACGTTGCTGTGGCAAAGTCTACCCTTCTGACTGGCAGCTGGGGGAGAAGGGCTCTTCCTTGTCCTCTGTAATTTGGACTTTATTTTTCTAGGGTTTTTTTATTGAAAGACATAGATTGAATGACTATGTCTTTTGTGGCCAAATTTGGTGTGATTTGGTTCAGTGGTTTTGCTGTTTATTCCATGGGAAAAACACACATAAGATTTATATATACAGTAGAGTCTCACTTATCCAAGCTGAACGGGCCAGCAGAAGCTTGGATAAGCGAATATCTTGGATAATAAGGAGGGATTAAGGAATAATAATAATAATAATAATAATAATAATAATAATAATAATAATAATAATAACTTTATTTTTATACCCCGCCCCATCTCCCCGAAGGGACTCGGGGCGGCTTACGTGGGGCCTGGCCCGATAAAACAAACAAATAACAGTAACAAAGCAATAAAACAATTATCCCAGTAAAAACATCAACATCAATAAAAACAATCATTAAAATCAACAAACAGGATACAGTGTTAAAAACAGGAGACTAATTTGTAGATCCCAGGCAAAGTGCAGAGTGTTACAAAATGGGAAAAGGGAAAAGGAAAAGCCTATTAAACATCAAATTAGGTTATGATTTTACAAATTATGCGCCAAAACATCATGTTATACAACATAATTGACAGAAAAAGTAGTTCAATATGCAGTAATGTTATGTTGTAATTACTGTATTTACGAATTTAGCACCAAAATATCATGATATATTGAAAACATAGACTACAAAAATGACTTGGATTATCCAGAAACTTGGATAAGTGAGGCTTGGATAAGTGAGACTCTACTGTATTTATATTCTGCCCTTCTCACCCCGAAGGAGACTCAGGGCGGATCACAACGTACATATACACGGCAAACAGTCCTTGATGGAATACTTCCTCATTCTTCTGCATGCTGCTGGGCGTTTTGATGGTGTGTCATAAATTAGTTAAAGCCTCCCTGCATAAAGCAGTATCTAAATTTCCTATTCAACAGATGCAACTTGAGCTGCATAGGTTAACAGCGAGCTAGGCTATTAATGGTGGCTATTCATGGTCAGGAGCCCAATCCGACCCAGGCTGGATTCGAACTCATGACCTCTCAGTCAGTAGTACTAACCAGCTGTGCCACAGCAATCTTTTTCCAATCTGGCGTTGAACTGCAGCTCTCAGTTGTATACCAGAACAATGGACTTGCTGGCCAGGGAAGATGTGAGCTATTAATCACGTTTGAAAAGCATTGCATCAGAAGACCATAGATAAAGAAAAAGACCCTCAAAGACCATCTAGGATTCTAGACGGTCTCATAGGACCATAGGTAAGGAAAGTGATCTCCAAAGACCTGGTAGACTTATGTCAACCCTAAGTCTAAAGTTTAGGACACGGGCCAGGTAAAGGACCTTGGAGGGCCACATCCGGCCCACGGGCCTTAATTTGGGGACCCTTGGTTTAGACCTTGGTGGAAGAAAGTACTATTCAAATGCAATGTCTCTATCTCTGCAATGTCTCCCCTATCCCTTTCCTTCATCTGTTTTAGCCTGGGCAGTGCAGACAAAAATGAGTCCTGGGGTCACAAATATTTCCTTGACATGGTCGTTGTCTGGCCTAATTGGAAATGAGACCAACCGACTTCCTTCCGAAAACCCACTTCAAGCACTTTTCATAGCATTAATAAATGCTCAAGACCTGAAAATATGCTGTACAGAACATAGTAATCCTGTTACATAAGGGTGTTTTTTTTTTGCCATTTTGAGTCATAGCCTCTTCCCTGGTGAATTCCCATCTCTTTTGACACCTCCTGAATGGTGTTTTGTTTTTTTCCCCCCATATGAAATCTGTGTCAATGTCATGCATAACCTCATTCTACCCTGTTTTTGGGTCACTACTCTTTAGGATTCATCCCTGCTTTCAGGAACGACGGAAGCTATTTCGGCTGTGTTTTCATCACATCGTAAATGTTTTTTAAAAATACTGTGCCAAAAAGATGAAAATGTATCTGAATATGAAATGTCATTCCCATATCATCATCACCAACAACAATATGGGAGCAGGATGTATTATTTTGATGTGCGGGAAAAGAATAGGAAGGCAAAAGGTTTTCCTTAAAAACACTTATTGTATTTTCTGGCGTATAAGACTACTTGTTAACCCAGGAAAATCTTCTCAAAAGTTGGTGGTCGTCTTATATGCCAGGTGTCGTCTTATAGGGTGGGTGCTGAAACTTTCGAACCAGACTGGAGAATCTGTGGTTGCCACATATGGTGGGAGGAGCTCAAAAATAGCCGCGGCCGCATCCCCACCATATGTAGTGATCGTATGAAAGCAGCAAGGGTAGTGCAATACAAGTACAGTAGAAGAAATCCACTCACCAGGATTCGTAGTAAGAAGTGATTTAACGTGGTCCCGATGATGAAGTGAGGAGATGCCTCACTGGGAAGGTGTAAGTCAGTGTGGTCCAACGCACAACGTGACCTATCAATTCATTTTTGTTGGCCCTTGCCCTTCTTACTGGAAAAATATTTTAATTTAACATTTGGAAAAAAATCATTTTCCTTTCTTACTGCTTTAGGTTTTTAAGAATTTGTTTTCTTTCTGGAATAATAATAATAATAATAATAATAATAATAATAATAATAATAATAATAATAATTTATTTATATACCGCCCTATCTCCCGGATGGGACTCAGGGCGGTTTACAGTCATAAAAGCAACACAAACATTACATAACAACATAATAACACATTATTGAACAAAGTAAAATAATACAATTATAACAATAAATAACACTTACAGGACCAGATCAATGGGACGGGAACCATAAACCCAATATATTAAAATGCATCATTTTAGGCTAGGGAAATCTTGTGCAATATATTCAGGCCCAGGATGCCTCTGGCCTCACATTGCTATACTAAAGTTTGATTGGCCCTCGGGTAATTCAAGGTTGGACCACACTGGTGTAACTGTGGAGCAAGCTACAGGCATCTGGGATGCCCAGGGTATGGAAAAAGAGATCCAGCGGTGCTGTGCCCCAAAAAACATGGCTCTTTCACCCGTCCGGTCCACCCTTGTAGCCCATTACTGTACCTCCTCTGCCTCTCAGATCTCGCTTGTGAGGACTGCAGTGAAGCTGCGCAGGTGCGCATGTGCGAGATCTAAGAGGCAGAGAAGGAGGTACAGTAATAGCATACAAAGGTGGGCCAGACGGACGAAAGAGTCGTGTTTGCGCTACCGCTCTGGTAGTCTTTTTATTTGGTGTGCATTGGAAGAGGGGTAGTCTTATACGGCGAGTATATCCCAAAACTATATTTTAACTGGAAAAGTTGGGGGTGGTCTTATACGCTGGTAAATACGGTACCTAAGCATCAATATGTTTGATCTCAGGAGTGTACATAAATGAGTTTTGAAATGTTGACCTGGGGGTGTCTGCCTGTAATCCTTCCTTCGTTCTGTTCCTCTTGTCTTTTCAGAGAGCAGACATAGCTGTTGCCCCACTGACCATAACCTTGGTCCGAGAAGAAGTCATTGACTTTTCCAAGCCCTTTATGAGCCTGGGCATCTCTATCATGATCAAAAAGCCACAGAAATCTAAGCCGGGTGTCTTCTCCTTCCTGGACCCTTTGGCCTATGAGATTTGGATGTGTATAGTCTTTGCGTACATTGGCGTCAGCGTGGTCCTCTTCCTAGTCAGCCGGTTCAGCCCTTACGAGTGGCATTTAGAAGACAACCAAGAGGAGCCGCGAGACCCTCAAAATCCTCCCGACCCTCCAAATGAGTTTGGAATATTTAACAGCCTTTGGTTTTCCCTGGGTGCCTTTATGCAGCAAGGATGCGATATTTCTCCAAGGTTTGTTGGTTTGCTTCCTCTCGTATCACACGCTCATCACCGTTTTGCATTTTATGGTCATCCGCCGATGCCATGGTGCATATATGTTTCTCTCTAAAATATGTCTCTTGGATCCAAATTTTACGCTGACGTGCCATCCAATGCTAAGCTTTCTCCGCGAAGCCGTAGTCGCCGGTTTGACAGCATCCATCCATTCATTCCTCCCTCCCTCAAAAAGTCCAGAGCCGGGCATCGATTTCTGAATGCCCTTCATTGGTTCCTTTCCGCAAGAACTTATATACACCATGTTGATACTGTAAAATGCATCTGGTTTTTTTACATCTTTCATTAGTACTTGGAGGGTTACCGTGTTTTTGCTGCATATCTCATTTTACGGTCATCTTCTTGGTGCATATAACATTTTTAATTTCTCATTGCTCATTCTTTGCAAAGCCATGTGCAACAGCATTTTTTTACAAAACCCATTCGTGCTCACCTTTCTCACCTTTTTGACTTGTTTTATCATCTCCGAACTTACATATCATCTCTATCTTATTAATATTTATGTGGAATATGTTCGTTCCTCCATGCATGCATTTTAATCATATTTATGTGTTGCATTGTGCGTATTTCGTTGTTTGATTTCCTTGGTCAGGTTGCCAGAACTGTTGTAAAGTTCTCAAGCCTCAAGCATATAGGGAGGCTGGAACAGGGCGATTCTTCCAGTAAGATACTGAAATTTATGTTCTGATATGTTTACATCAACACCACTTCATGTCATTGTATACTTATTTGTTTATTTACAGTATTTATATTCCGCCCGTCTCACCCCAAAGGGGACTCTGGGCGAATCACAGAACATACATATGTGACAAACATTCAATGACATTTATACACAGACAAGACAGACAATTGTACATAGATAGAGGTATATAGGTTTTCCCATCTTCGGCATCTTGGAGACTTGTGCTCGGTTCTGGACACGGGGGGGCAAGGGATGCTGTCACTCCATTTTCCTTCCTTCCTTGAACTAATTCCTGGCATTTTCCTGGCATTTCCTATTTATCTACTCACATTTTTGCTTTCGAACCACTAGGTAGGCAGAAGCTGGGCTAAAAGGCCAGGAACTCACCCTGACCCGGGCTTCGAACTGTCAATCTTTTGACTGACAAATTTTACTGAAGCTGGTCGTGCTAAAGCCTTGCCCTCTTCAAGAAGGAGGATTTCTCCTATACTTATCAAAACATAGGGAAAATAATCCTTCTTCGGTGCCTTAATACAGAATGTTGTCTGCAGTTTATAGCAAAGACGGCATGGATCGAGACAGAGAAAGCATCTAGGCTCATCTTTGCTTTTTCCAAATTTCTGAGAAGTTTATCTAAAGCAGTTAAGAAGACGGATTGCTAGCTGCCAGCAAGAGAAGATACTGCATTTGATAGTAGAAATAGATTGTTGTTCTGTCTCGTAACCATCAATGAAATGTTTTGCCAAGTTTAACTCTGCCGTGCCGTTGGTCCATATTGACGAGCATGGCCTCCATTGCATGGCTGTAGCTTTCTGACACTTTTTGTGTGGCCACCTTTACAATTTGAGCTTATTTTAACTGCAAGGAATCTTATAAATACAAAGCAAGCGATCTACTACTAAGCCATGGCCCTTCCTGTATTTATTTACAACAACAACAACAACAACAACAACAATAATAATAATAAATCACACAGTCTTAGACACTTGGGAAGTGTTCGACTTGTGATTTTGTGATACGAAATCCAGCATATCTATCTTGTTTGCTGTGCCATAAATAATAATAATAATAATAATAATAATAATAATAATAATAATAATAATAATAATAATAATAATTTATTTATATTCCACCCTATCTCCCCAGGGCGGATCACAGTACACATACACAGCAAACATTTAATGCCGTTTGGACAGACAGGACAAAACATAACAGCATTCAATGCCATTATCAGAAATACCACATATACAGACAGACAGTAGAGGCTATTTAACCTTCCCCAGCTTCCAGCTTCATGCGGGTATGCTCGATTCCGGCCACAGGGGGAGCTGCCTCTTCATTCACTGTGACGCCGAGTCCTTTTTGATGTAGTACTTCCTCATGTTCTTCACACGCTGCTGGCAGTTTTATGGTGTTATAAATTAAGTTAAATTAGCCTTCTCGCATTAAGTGGTACCTATAATTTTCTACCCACAGACACAGCTGTTTTTGAGCTGCTTAGGTGGGCAGCAAGCTAGGCTATTAAACAGTCAGGAGCTCAACCCCAACCTGGGCTTCGAACCAACAACCTCTCAGTCAGTGGTGATTTATTGCTGCTGGCTAGTAACCAGCTGCGCCATAGCCAGATATCATTCCTCCTCATATAAATACATGGGGTACAGATTTGCTTTATTTAACATAGCGATTGGTAAATGTCCTGAATTGTTGAAGTTAATTAGGATTGTTGTTGTTGTTGTTGTTGTTGTTGTCTAAAGTTTAGTCCACGGGCCGAGTCAATGGCCTTGGAGGGCTGTAACTGGCCCGCGGGCCTTACTTGGGGGCACTTGGGTTAAGCCATAGTTTAAGGTTCAGGTCCAACTCTTTTCTTCATGAACAGTAGAGAGAGCTGTCAAACTTTCCACTTCCTTGCACACACTGTCAGATGTGATGTGTATGATGGATGTGAGGTGGATATATTGAGACATTTACAGCCTTCAGTCTCAACTCTCCCCTCCATTTGGCCACTCAGCATCTGCTTAGGAGCACAAACAAATAAGACTGCATGGCTGTCTGTCTGCCGATCCCGGCAGTAATAAATCTTTATTTACACAGCTATTTACATAGAAAGCAGCCGGAGCTGCTCGCACACATGTTGCTCCAACAGCAAAATTAATGACAACTGGAAATAACTCTTATCAGTAAAGAATAACTTCTCCCAAATTCCATACTCAGTGACATGCTTCCTTCTACAAAGAGTCTCATTCCTTTCCCCTCTATGCAGTAAATAATTGCTCTATGCAATTAACTACTTCAGCACTGGATTGCTTACCAAAGCAAACTTACACACTTACATTGAAACAATGAGCTAAACATTTCACCACATTTTCCTTCTACGTAGACAAAAGCGGAAGTCTCATTCCTTTCCCCTCTATGCAGTAAATAATTACTCTATGCAATTAACTTAGACAAAAGTGGACGTCTCATTCCTTTCCCCTCTATGCAGTAAATAATTGCTCTATGCAATTAACTACTTCAGTACTGGATTGCTTACCGAAGCAAACTTACATACTTACATTGAAACAATGAGCTAAACATTTCACCACATTTTCCTTCTACGTAGACAAAAGCGGAAGTCTCATTCCTTTCCCCTCTATGCAGTAAATAATTGCTCTATGCAATTAACTACTTCAGTACTGGATTGCTTACCGAAGCAAACTTACATACTTACATTGAAACAATGAGCTAAACATTTCACCACATTTTCCTTCTACGTAGACAAAAGCGGAAGTCTCATTCCTTTCCCCTCTATGCAGTAAATAATTACTCTATGCAATTAACTACTTCAGTACTGGATTGCTTACCAAAGCAAACTTACACACTTACATTGAAACAATGAGCTAAACATTTCACCACATTTTCCTTCTACGTAGACAAAAGCAGAAGTCTCATTCCTTTCCCCTCTATGCAGTAAATAATTACTCTATGCAATTAACTACTTCAGTACTGGATTGCTTACCGAAGCAAACTTACATACTTACATTGAAACAATGAGCTAAACATTTCACCACATTTTCCTTCTATGTAGACAAAAGCGGAAGTCTCATTCCTTTCCCCTCTATGCAGTAAATAATTACTCTATGCAATTAACTACTTCAGTACTGGATTGCTTACCAAAGCAAACTTACACACTTACATTGAAACAATGAGCTAAACATTTCACCACATTTAACCATTATCTTGACACACACAAATGTTATATTTCAGCTGAGCTGCTTCTTGTCCTGCTACCCTGCTGTACATCACTAGCATTTTAGTCTCCTCCTCGTGTGTTAAGTGCTTCACAGTTTTACCCTGAAATCTTGTAGTTCAGTGTTTGCTCTTTGCCTTCTGTTAAAATATAATTATAGCATTGAAAGTGCTGTTGACCATGTGTTTACCCATCAAAGGACCGGCAAAATAAGCATGGGACATCACATGGAAAGCTCTGGGCATTCTCTTGGTTTTGTTTCCACTCCTTATGTTCTTTTGCTATTCTCGGCTTTTCATATGTTTCCCAATCTGGGAGACGTCGGAAAAGCCTAGAGGAAATCATTGCTATCTGAACATCAGTCTAAAGGTAAAGGGTGTTGTTGAGTTTGCAGCCAATTTCTCCACTTTCTGGAGATCTTCGTTGCTCAAGTTAATACTACGTACTTAAAAGAACCCAAAGCCCTAGTTATATTTCAATCCATAGTTCTCAGTAATTCAATAATGACAGCTCAATTATCCATTATGTCACTAAAGTCAAACTAGACATGAACCAGGATATCTATAAACCAGACCTGTCATTCAACTGGGGTGTCTATCAATTAAAACAACTTGCATAGACCCAAGGCTGGTTGTTGTCTTATTAGCTAGGAATCATATTTCAATGGCAAGGAAGAACCTGGAATCCTTTGCTATGCCAATCCCAGTCCAAACTGGAGCTTTTCCAGGCTATTAATGTTTTGCTGTGAGTTTTCCGGGTTGTATGGCCATGTTCCAGAAGTATTCTCTTCTGACATTTTGTCCACATCTACTAGTATTTAAAACCTCTAGAATCAGGACTGTAAATAAAGAGCAAGACTAAAAAAACAGGGGAATTTCAGACAGGGCCAGCTAACACCTCCCAACAAAGGATTCCCCAGGCAGGATGAGGCCAGGCTTTGAAGCTGCAAGGCTATTCAGTGCTAATCAAGGTGGCCAATCGCAACATTCACACTTGCCACAAGCAGACAAGAGTTCTTTCTCTCACCCTGGATATATAAACCCCACTTGCTGAGTTTCCAACAGACCTCACAACCTCTGAGGATGCCTGCTATAGATGTGGGTGAAACGTCAGGAAAGAGTGCTTCTGGTACATAGCCAGACAGCCCAGAAAGCTCACAGCAACCCAGTGATTCTGGCCATGAAAGCCTTCAACAACATATTGTTTTGTTGTCTTTTGTTAATTCAATTCCAGAAAAATTGGTAGAAAAATCTCCCATGGGTTTGATTATTGTTGGGTCAACAATAACATTCATATTAATATTAGATCCTAATAATAATAATAATAATAATAATAATAATAATAATAATAATAATAATAATATAATTATGAAATCCAGCATGTCTATCTTGTTTACTGTGTCATACAATAAAATAATAATAATAATAATAATAATAATAATAATAATAATAATAATAATAATAATAGGGAAATGTTCAACTTGTGATTTTGTGATACGAAATCCAGCATATCTATCTTGTTTGGTGTGTCATACAATAATAATAATAATAATAATAATAATAATAATAATAATAATAATAATAATAATAATAATGAAATCCAGCATGTCTATCTTGTTTGCTGTGTCATACAATAAAATAATAATAATAATAATAATAATAATAGGGAAATGTTCAACTTGTGATTTTGTGATACGAAATCCAGCATATCTATCTTGTTTGCTGTGTCATACAATAATAATAATAATAATAATAATAATAATAATAATAATGAAATCCAGCATGTCTATCTTGTTTGCTGTGTCATACAATAAAATAATAATAATAATAATAATAATAATAATAATAATAGGGAAATGTTCAACTTGTGATTTTGTGATACGAAATCCAGCATATCTATCTTGTTTGCTGTGTCATACAATAATAATAATAATAATAATGAAATCCAGCATGTCTATCTTGTTTGCTGTGTCATACAATAAAATAATAATAATAATAATAATAATAATAATAATAATAATAATAGGGAAATGTTCAACTTGTGATTTTGTGATACGAAATCCAGCATATCTATCTTGTTTGCTGTGTCATACAATAATAATAATAATAATAATAATAATAATGAAATCCAGCATGTCTATCTTGTTTGCTGTGTCATACAATAATAATAATAATAATAATAATAATAATAATAATAATGAAATCCAGCATGTCTATCTTGTTTGCTGTGTCATATAATAATAATAATAATAATAATAATAATAATAATAATAATAATAATAATAGGGAAATGTTCAACTTGTGATTTTGTGATACGAAATCCAGCATATCTATCTTGTTTGGTGTGTCATACAATAATAATAATAATAATAATAATAATAATAATAATAATAATATCAACTTGGTAGCGGTTATTGATAAGAATGCTAAATATTGATGTTACATATTCATAAAATCATCCATGTTCAAAAAGCACATCAGTGTCCTAGAAATAAATATCGAAAAAATGAATATTCCCGCACTGGATAACCATGCTTTTTCCTCCAGATCTCATCGTGGAACCTTTGCTTCTTTTTGTGGATTCTGTTCAGTGTCTATAATTCTGGTTTTGTTTGTTCAGAAGACACTTTGTAGTCGAATATTCTTGCCGATCATCTCGCGAAACCACAAATCCTAGGCTTCCAGGCAATGAAGTGGTATCAAAGCACTGTAATTGTCAGGTGTGAAAGAGATCGTAGATTCCGATACTGCCGTTTAAGGAGATTTCATTCTCGGTTGCCTGTTCTGGGAGGAAACATTATTTACCGAATGAATAAGCACATAACAGATAATTCTGGGAGAACGATCTCTATTAGACGTGCTAATATAGGCTCTTTGGCAGCTTACGTGTGGAAATTGATCATCGGCTAAGTTTGCAGCAGGTGAGTATTTGATGTGGATATACTCCAGAGAATGTGCAACTATTTAATAAGATGTTTCAGTCTGAATGATGTCAAGACTACAATGGGATTGTGAACAGGGTTGCACTCTTATATGATTTATCTCCAATATTGCATTATATATTTAGTCGTGCATAGAGTAAAAGGATTGAAAACAAACATGATTTGAATTAGGGCTGATTTGATGCAAACTGGAATTTGCCAATGTTTTTTTCTGAGCAGGATCTGGATTTGAGTTATCATGTTCTGCTGAATAATATTTCTTAAATGGTCACTGTTTTTTAATATAGTATTGTGTCAGACAAGGGCATTATGAACTTATTAGCTTTCATAGTTCGATGGCCAACTTTTCATGAATGTTGCCTTCCCAATTCCCTAGATCTCACTCCTCGTTTGTATCCATTCACTAGAAGTGTGTGAATGGCCAAAATCCATTCTGTTTTCGGTCTGTTTTTGCAAAGATTTGAGAGATTAGAAGGGTGAGCCGTTCAGATTTGTAATTCAGGATGTGGAGTTTCGTTTCTGTTTCAGGAAGAAGTTCCCAAAAACAGAACTGGTTGGGCACGCAAAATTCAGAATGAAAACAGAACAGATTTCTGTCATTTTGCACACTCCAATAACAACAACAACAACAACAACAACAACAACAATTGTACTGTAATCCTCTCTGAGTCCCTCCAGGGTTATAAAGCAGAATATAAATAAAGTGTGTTGTTGTTGTTGCTGCTGCTGCTGCTGCTATTATTATTATTTTATTATGACACAGCAAACAAGATAGACATGCTGGACTTCGTGTCACAAAATCACAAGTCGAACACTTCCCAAGTATATTATTATTATTATTATTATTATTATTATTATTATTATTATTATTATTATTATTATTTTATTATGACACAGCAAACAAGATAGACATGCTGGACTTCGTATCACAAAATCACAAGTCGAACACTTCCCAAGTGTCTAGGACTGTGTGATGTATTTTCGGATGATGCGTGCAGATCCCAGTCAGGTGGCCTTTTGCAGCTGGCAGATCGTAATTTTGTCAATGTCTATTGTTTCCAAATGCCGACTGAGATCTTTTGGCACGGCATCCAATGTGCCGATCACCACCGGGACCACCTGCACTGGTTTCTGCCAGAGTCTTTGAAGTTCAATCTTGAGGTCCTGATAGCGGCTGAGTTTTTCCTGTTGTTTTTCGTCAATGCGACTGTCACCTGGGATGGCGACATCAATGATCCAAACCTTTTTCTTTTCCACAACTGTGATGTCTGGTGTGTTGTGTTCCAGAACTTTGTCAGTCTGGATTCGGAAGTCCCACAGTATCTTTGCGTGCTCATTTTCCAAGACTTTTGCAGGTTTGTGATCCCACCAGTTCTTTGCTGCTGGGAGGTGGTACTTGAGGCATAAGTTCCAATGGATCATTTGACCACATAGTTGTGCCTCTGTTTGTAGTCTGTCTGTGCAATTTTCCTACAGCAGCTGAGGATATGATCCATGGTTTCGTCAGCTTCCTTGCACAGTCTGCATTTTGGGTCACCAGCTGATTTTTCGATCTTGACCTGAATTGCCTTTGTCCTGATGTCTTGCTCCTGGGCTGCAAGGATCAGGCCTTCTGTCTCCTTCTTCAGGGTCCCATTCGTGAGCCAGAGCCAGGTCTTTTATTATTATTATTATTATTATTATTATTATTATTATTATTATTATTAATTGCATTTGTTCTGATGTCTTGCTCCTGGGCTGCAAGGATCAGGCCTTCTGTCTCCTTCTTCAGGGTCCCATTTGTGAGCCAGAGCCAGGTCTTCTTCTTCTTCTCCTTATTATTATTATTATTATTATTATTATTATTATTATTATTTGAAACACAACAAGATGAGTCAACAGCCAGCATAGTGTTCGACTTGTGATTTTGTGATATGAAATCCAGCATATCTATCTTGTTTGCTGTGTCATAATAAAATAATAATAATAATAATAATAATAATAGCAGCAGCAGCAACAACAACAACATCTCCAATCATGTTTTTCTGGCATGTCTGCATGGGGCATCCTTTTACCTTCCCTCCGAGGCAGTACGTATTGATCTACTCACATCACATGCTTTTGAATTGCTAGTTTGGCAGAAGCTGGGGCTAACAGTCAGGAGCTCATCCCAACTCGTGGCTTCAAACTGTTAACTCTCTGGTCAGCAGATTTCCTCCTTCAGAGTCATAAAAATAAATGCATGTTAGCGAATGTCTGGTGATAAAAAGGCGTCTCGCAATGAGCCGGCTTATTATAATTTTCCTTTTGCATTTTTATAAACTCACTGAAGGGAAAGAAGAGACTAAATATTTGCAATTCTCTGTAACAATGCTGGCTGAAATGGAAATCAGCCGGAGACGAGATTGCTAAATAGGAATATTCATGATTTGGAACAGTGGGTTTTAGACATGCAAATTCCAATTAGCATAAGATACACCAGAATGTGTTGCTCTGCATTGGTTTTGGGTTCTCAGAGTCCCAGTAGGGACAGATCGTGAAAGTTATTTTTCTTTCTTGCTTTCTTTTTTAAAGGCACACAGTTCTATCCAATGAATATATTAGAAAACAGATCTGTCTATTTATTTTGAAGTTATACAAGAAAACAACACTTTGCTGTTGGAGAAAGCTGTACTTACTGAATTTTGTCAGTGGGTGTGATCATTATTTTTCTTTGTTTTTCATAAGTACTTCTTGATAGATCCTTTAAAGCAGGGGTCCTCAAACTTTTTAAGCAGATGGTCCCTCAGAGTGTTGGAGGGCCGGATTATAGTTTAAAAACAAATATGAACAAATTCCTATGCACACTGCATATGTCTTATTTGTAGTGCAAAAAAAAGGGCCAACGAAATGTTATGGTTTGCAAAGGCACTGTGCTATATTTGTGTGTTAACTGGAAAATGAAGTCGATTGGCTGAACCTGCAAAGACTTGTAATTTGATTTGAAACTATTTCTGTTCTGCTGCTGGAGAACCGGTTTGAACAAGTTTTTGTTCAGTGTGAGTCTGTGTGGTGACTGAGTACTGCCTGGGGAAGATGGCTCTGTACTCAGAGAGTCCTTGCTATTTCTAAGGCCTTGTTTGCTACTGGGAAAAGAGGATGAAGAACCAGGACTGTATTCTTCACTAGAGCAGATTTATGGACTGAAAAAGGACTGTTTGTGACTGCTGGGTTTCTGTAAGCAATCAGAGGGACCATTGCGAATACCATTGTTCTTTGGATCTCTTGGAATTAGTAAAGTTCTTGTATTATTTGTTCTGCAAATCTGAGTGGTTCCATTTACCATCTACAATGCGCAACACGAAAGAACAACGCAATATTTAAAAATAAGAACAATTTTAACCCACATAAACCTACCAGGATTTCAATGGGAAGCGTGGGCCTGCTTCTTGCTGATGGGATAGTCAAGTTAATTAGAATGGTTGTTGTTGTTGTTAATGTTGTTGTTGTGTGCCTTCAAGTCATTTCAGACTTAGGGTGAGCCTAAGTCTAAAACCGAAGGTGGGGGCCGGATAAATGACCTTGGAGGGCCGCATGTGGGCCTTAGTTTGGGGAGCCCTGCTTTAAAGCAACGGCAGACTGATGTGGCCCTTGGAACCCCAATGTGTGATCCCTGAAGCTTATAGACCCCCAACATTTTATTAACTTTTGGGGGTCAATTTTTGAGCAGTTATTGGCTTGAAACCCCTAAACAACCTAGCAAGCAGGGCCATAGCCAGAAAAAAAATTCGGGAGGGGTTTTGAAAATTGGGGGGGGGGGGGGGTTGAACCCCTAGCACACACCTCTCCCCGCCACAAATCTGTCAATATCTGCTTGAAATAGTGCCTGGAGGGACTCTTAATGTTTTGCATCTCATAGACTTAGCATGGAGATTTGGTTAACCAGTTAAAATTCATGAGTAAACGAGTTTTTTTTATAACTTGAAAAATTTCAGGGGGGGGGGGTTGAACCCCTAAACCCCCCCCCCCCCTCGCTACAGGCCTGCTAGCAAGTGTATGAATTGGCTTCCATAATTCCTTGGAGCCCCTCGAAATCTATAAAGAAAGAAAAAGCAACTGAAAATCAGACAAAAATAATATATCACGGCCTTTCTCCTTCACCAATCGATGGATTGTCACCTTGCCGTGGTGAGGGGGCTTGCGTGTTCCGATGAACCTGTGGGCACTGGAGTGATGCACTCCCAGGAGTCGCCGCAGGGGAGGTTCCAGACCAAGCACAATCCGAAGACCCAAAGACCTCAACGGCGGAGCAGGCGGAGGATAACATGGTACATGTTACAACGGCTGTGAAGGCGGAAGAAGGCTGCAACAGACTGAGAAGCCACTGTCGTTGTGTTAACCACACCACTGCTGGAACCTCACTCTGTGAAGACTGTGTGTTGACCGGCCGTGCACCGACCTCCACACATTAAAAAAAATCACGCACAGGCGTCTTCCAACAAAAATAAAAACAAACCTACAAAAGTCCCATGGCGATCAGCGAGTGGCGACGGGGGCAGGACTGTGAAATCTGGAAGCCCCTAGTCACAGACTGGCACATGGGCGGTGGATATGGACTCAGTCGTTCTACCTCAAGGACCGAGGCAGTTGAGTAGTCCGGCAGCTGTATCCATGACTGAGCAGCCCTTTTTAGGATCCGCTCTGCTCACCCCACACGGGGAAGGGGCTAGAAAAGGTGCCCTAAACATAGTCTGCCTCTCCTACCCTGACTGGACTGCCGCGTCCAGAGGGGTCACCACTCTGCGGCCAAAAAAGAAAAATGAACTTTGGAACATGGAACGTACGGACATTGTTAGATAACACTGACAGCGAGCGCCCCGAACGCAGGACTGCTCTCATTGCAAGAGAGCTGGGACGCTTCAAGATCGACATAGCAGCCCTTCAGGAGACCCGGAGAGCAGGAGAGGGGCAGCTGAAGGAAGAAAAGGGAGGCTACACCTTCTTCTGGAAGGGACTACCTGAAGAAGAGCGAAGAAGAATACACGGAGTTGGCCTTGCTATCAGAAACGACCTGGTGAAGCACCTGACTGAAGCACCCACTGGCATCAACGAACGACTTTCAACCCTCCGAATTAACCTTGCCAAAAACCAACAGGCAACCATCATATGCGCCTATGCACCAACTCTAGATGCTGACGAAGACATCAAGGAAAAATTTTACTGTCAGCTGGATACCATCCTATCGGAGATACCTAAGGAGGACAAAATCATCCTCCTGGGGGACTTTAACGCAAGAGTCGGAAGGGACTCTGACCTGTGGCCAGGGATCATAGGAAAAGACGGGGTCGGAAACAGCAACTCGAATGGCATCTTGCTTCTCACCAAATGCGGAGAGCACAACCTTGTCATCACCAACACGCTCTTCCGCCAGAAAAACAAGCTCAAGACATCATGGAAGCACCCTCGGTCAAAGCATTGGCACCTCCTGGACTATGTTATCACACGTGCCAGAGACCGCCGCGATGTGCTTCTCACAAGAGCCATGACAGGTACTGATGACTGCTGGACAGACCACAGGCTAATCCGATCCACGATGGCTATCAAGATCGTCCCCAAACGCAGACTCCAAGGAAGGAAAACAAGGCGAAAAATGAACACCCAAGCCCTTCAGGTGCCCTCCAAACGAGCCCTTCTCCAAACAACACTCAAAGATCATCTACCCACAGAACACCCCGAAAATGTTGAGGAACATTGGAACAAACTGAAGACCTCCATCATCACAGCCTGCGAAGAAAGCATTGGATACCTAACTAAGAAACATCAAGACTGGTTTGATGATAACGACAAAGAGATCCAACAGCTGATTGATAACAAAAGGAAAGCCTTCCAAACATGGCAGAGAGACACCAACTGTGCTGCCAAGAAAAAGATCTATGCCAGTGCAAAAGCCGAGGTCCAAAGAAGGACCAGAGAACTCAAGAACATCTGGTGGACAAAGAAGGCTGAAGAAATCCAACACCTTGCAGATACCCATGACGCTCAGGGATTTTTCAAAGCCACAAAGATCATTTATGGACCAAGAAACCATGGCATACAGCCCCTACGCTCATCAGATGGAACCAAAATTCTGAAGGACAAAACATCAATTGCACTACGTTGGAAAGAGCACTACCAGAACCTGCTGAATCGCAGCTCCAATGTGGCCGAAGAGACCCTCTCACAAATCCCGCAACAACAAACCAGGGATGAGCTTGCAGCACTGCCTAGTTTGGAAGAAGTCAGCAATGCCATCAGCCAACAAAAAAACAACAAAGCTAGCGGACCTGATGGGATTCCCGCTGAAATCTTCAAAGAGGGTGGACCTGAGCTGATGCAACAACTCCACCAGCTTATTGAAAAGGTGTGGATGACCGAGAAAATCCCAGCAGACTTCAAGGATGCCACCATCATCACCCTTTTCAAGAAAGGGGACAGAACAGACTGCGGGAACTATCGTGGTATCTCCCTTCTAACCTCCGCCGGGAAAATCCTCGCAAGAATCCTTGCAAACCGCCTTCTCCCTGTCTCAGAAGACACCCTCCCAGAATCCCAGAATGGCTTCCGCCCCTCCAGAGGAACAGTGGACATGATCTTCACTGCTCGACAGCTCCAAGAAAAATGCAGGGAACAAAACCAACCTCTGTACATGGCATTCATTGACCTTGCAAAGGCATTCGACACAGTGAATCGCAGCGCTCTCTGGACCATCCTCCAAAAAATCGGGTGCCCTGACAAATTTGTGAACATCCTGCGGCTCCTCCATGATGACATGATGGCAACAGTCTTGGACAGCAACGGCTCCCAAAGTGACCCATTTAAGGTTGAATCAGGTGTCAAGCAGGGATGTGTTATTGCCCCCACCTTATTTTCCATCTTCATCGCTATGATACTTCACCTTGTTGATGGGAAGCTTCCCACCGGAGTGGAAATCATCTATCGGACAGATGGCAAGCTATTTAACCTCAGCAGACTGAGAGCCAAAACCAAGGTCACCACAACATCTGTTATAGAACTCCAATATGCTGATGACAACGTAGTCTGTGCGCGTTCAGAAGAAGACCTACAAGCCACTCTAAACACCTTCGCAGAAGCATACGAGAAGCTCGGCCTCTCACTGAACATCGAGAAAACCAAAGTGCTCTTCCAACAGGCACCAGCTAATCCCTCTGCAAAGCCAGGAATACAGCTTAACGGTGCAACATTAGAAAATGTTGACCATTTCCGCTACCTTGGTAGCCACCTCTCCACAAAAGTCAACATCGACACTGAAATACAACACCGCCTGAGCTCTGCGAGTGCAGCATTTTTCCGTATGAAGCAGAGAGTGTTCGATGACCGGGACATCCGTAGAGAGACCAAGGTGCTTGTTTATAAAGCCATTGTCCTCCCAACCCTGCTCTATGCCTGCGAAACGTGGACTGTGTACAGACGTCACACCAAACTCCTGGAGCGTTTCCATCAGCGTTGTCTCAGGAAAATCCTGCAAATCTCTTGGGAAGACAGGCGGACAAATGTCAGCGTGCTTGAGGAAGCAAAGACCACCAGCATTGAAGCGATGCTCTTACGCCATCAACTCCGTTGGACTGGCCACGTTGTCCGAATGCCCGATCACCGTCTCCCAAAGCAGCTCCTCTACTCTGAACTCAAGAATGGGAAACGGAATGTTGGAGGGCAGGAAAAGAGATTTAAAGATGGGCTCAAAGCCAACCTTAAAAACTGTGGCATAGACACTGAGAACTGGGAAGCCCTGGCCCTTGAGCGCTCTAATTGGAGGTCAGCTGTGACCAGCAGTGCTGCGGAGTTTGAAGAGGCACGAACGGAGGGCTTAAGGGAGAAACGTGCCAAGAGGAAGGAGCGTCAAGCTAACCCCGACCGGGACCGCCTTCCACCTGGAAACCGATGTCCTCACTGCGGGAGAATATGCGGGTCAAGAATCGGTCTCTTCAGTCACCTAAGAACACACGCCCAAGATACCAAGGTTGGAAGACCATCGTCCTCGAACGTCGAGGGATCGCCTAAGTGAAGTAAGTGAAGTGACCTTCACCAAAGCCCACGAAACATGATCTCTGCAAGTTTACAGTAAGAAGAAAATAATCTCTCTTCTAAAGCCACTGTTTGCAAAAGTGACTTCTAGTTGGACCCAAGTCTCTATGTGGATTAATGTGGTGTTGGATGGAGCATAATGCATAGGAGAGAGAAAGCCAGGAGTGGTCTTAGAATGAAATAGATAGGGACCAGAGGCATCTGATCTGGAAGAAGGCCAGCGATAGGCACATATCTAGGTTATATCTGTCAGAGTAATTTGCAGCGCAGCAGCAGTTGGATGGAATCAGTGGAACACAGAACAAAGAAACATCAAAGACGTTGGTAAAACTATATACAAAGTTTTACTGTACAAGACAAACAGACTTGCAGACAAACAAAGGACTTGACTTTCACTCTAGGCAGACAGCACTCAACACAACTCAGAACAGAGCAGAACTGATGCAATCAGTAATACACAAACTTGTGTCTGGATACTCCCCAGTTCCAGCCACACATCAAGGTCATCACAGCTTCTTAGTAATTAACTCTTTCCAGACTATAGTACACTCTGGATGATGCAATCAGTATGCAATACAGGCAAGACACAAACTGCATTTTAACACTATCAATACACAAATCCCACATTAATAATAATAATAATAATAATAATAATAATAATAATAATAATAATAATAATAACTTTATTTTTATACCCCGCCCCATCTCCCCGAAGGGACTCGGGGCGACTTACATGGGGCCTAGCCCGATAAGACAATATCAATAGCACAACTATAAAACAATTATACCAGTAAAACATCAATAGCAATAAAACAATCGTTAACAATATCTTCACTCTCAAGAAGAGGAGCCTTTTCTACCTCAAAAGACAAACTAGCTTGACTGGCCTCAGGGTCTGTAGGGTTTAACTTGAATGATGTCAAGAGGCATGCATTTGCGATGCTTCCCCAGGCGAAAAAGTGTCTGGGTCAACCATGTGAAAAGAGCGCAGCGGGGAGAATGGAGAAGGTTCTGCAAATCAGACAATGCAAACCGTAATTGTAGATTGGCTCGACTGCCCTTTGTACCATGTTCTGGTGGAAACAATGGTTGAGATGCCTACAAGTAGAGGGAATTAGGCTGGGAGAGTATATGGGAACAACCCAGAAATGGCATCACATGGGATACAGAAGTCTTGGATCTCAACATCGTGCTGGAATTGAGATGTTCTCGACAGAATTGGAAAGAGGAGCCATGACATAGACTTAGACGTGCTGTGAAAAATGGTTGAAGATTCAATAATCATACTAAGCTGACATGCATCCATAGCAGACAGAAAAGGACAATAGAAAGGACTGTCTAAAGCAGTGGTTCCCAAACTTATTTGGCCTGCCACCCCCCTTTCCAGAAAAAATACTACTCAGTGCCCCCTGGAAAGGGGGCGTGGCTTAGAGGGGTGGGCGTGGCTCCTGCTCAAGAGGGCGGGGCTGAGCCTCTCCCCAGTCCAAGATGTAGGGCTGGGAGGGGGAGGTGGGCGGGGCCACAGATGGGCAGCCAGGACTGGGATGGGCGGAGTTACGAGCTCTGAGGCAGGGCTGAGCTCCTATCCCTGTCCTGTGGCACCTGGCAGGACACAGGGGGCGGGGCTAGAGGAGGGGAAGGGGCCTCTAGACCCCGCCTCCGTGTTCTAACAATTGCCTCAGGGGAGGTATACAGAGCCTCTTGGGAAGAGGCCCCACCCCTAGCTCCGTCTTTTAGTCCTAAAAGGCCTCTCAGGAGAGGTATAGAGGCTCAGCCCTGTCTCAGGCTCTTGGAAGGAGGCCCCGCCCCCTTCCCTAGCTCCGCCCTCTGTGTCCCAACAAGCGCCTCAGGAGAGGAATAGACTTTCAGCCCTGTCGGGTTCTTCGGAAGAAGCCACACCCACTCCTCTAGCCCCGCCCTTTAGTCCTAAAAGGCCTCTCAGGGGAGATATAGAGGCTCAGCCCTGTCTCAGGCTCTTGGAAGGAGGCCCCGCCCCCTTCCCTAGCTCCACCCTCTGTGTCCCAACAAGCACCTCAGGAGAGGTATAGATTCTCAGCCCTGTCTCGGGCTCTTGGGAAGAAGCCACGCCCACTCCTCTAGCTCCGCCCCTGTGTCCTAACAGGTGCCTCAGGGGCTCAGCCCTGTCTCTGGCACTTGGAAAGAGGCACCGCCCCTCCTCTGGCCCCGCCCCCAAATGCACGTGTGGCCATCACCGCCCCCCTGGATCTCTGCAGCGCCCACCAGGGGGCGGTAACACCCACTTTGGGAATCATTGGTCTAAAGTAAGAAACAACGGTGAGTATCTTAGCTGACTCAACTTCTGAAGGAACTGGCCACCATTATGGTTAGGACTTAGATATACTAGGTCGCCCAGTAAATGGCTAGCCATATCAATCCAGCTATGGAATTCACTAAGGTTTCTAACTTTTTCTTTTTTTACAGGAGAGGTGGGTAGTATTGAGTGCTATCATGATCAACAAAATCATGGGCAACATGGCGACCTTCGTCTTGATGCGGTCTCCCACCAGCCTTTGACAACAGACGGCATTTAAGCCACTATAACCAGGTCTCCTCTTTCCTAGATCTCTCTCAGGGCGAATTGTCGGAGGCGTCTGGTGGTTCTTCACCCTCATCATTATCTCCTCCTACACTGCCAACCTCGCGGCCTTCCTGACGGTGGAAAGGATGGTGTCTCCCATAGAAAGTGCCGAAGACTTGGCTAAGCAGACTGAAATTGCCTACGGAACTTTGGACTCAGGATCAACCAAAGAATTTTTTAGAGTGAGTTTCGTGTTTATTTAACCGTTTGACTGATCTTAAAAAACTCAGATGGTGTCATGAAATCGTTGAGTGTGTAGACTTGTGCAGGACGTTTTGCCATTCCCTTTCTCCTTGTGTGCCATGGCATGTTTAGACTGTAAAAGTACAATAAATAAGGCAAAGGCAAAGGCAAAGGCTTCTCCTTTCATTTCCGGCTTCTAGAGGTAGTGCTCATCTCTGACTTTGGGAGGTACTTTTCTCCATTTATAAGCTGAGAAGCCTGTGTTCACCTCCTGGTCTTGTGACTGGCCTTGTCACAATACAATGAGACACACATACACAGACAAAGGCAAAGGCTTCTCCTTTGATTTCCAGCTTCTGGAGGCGGTGCTCATCTCTGGCTTTGGGAGGTACTTTTCTCCATTTATAAGCTGAGAAGCCTATGTTCACCTCCTGGTCTTGTGACTGGCCTTGTTACAATACAATGAGACACACATACACAGACAAAGGCAAAGGCTTCTCCTTTGATTTCCAGCTCATCTCTGGCTTTGGGAGGTGCTTTTCTCCATTTTCAAGCTGAGGAGCCTGTGTTATCACCTCTTGGTTGTGTGGCCAGCAAGATTGCTTGGAGAATCCCTTTGCCTTTTCCCGCCAAAGCCGTACCTATTTATCTCCTCACATCTGCATGCTTTCGAAGTGCTAGGTTGGCAAGGAGCTGGGACTGACAGGCGTTTACCCCACCTTGCAGATTTGAACTGCCAATCTTCAGGTTTTAACTCATTGTGCCACCATGGCCCCCCAAGGTTTCATCTACAGTCCTCAAACTTACTTTCTGATCTATTATTATTTTTGCTAAAGTTGACTGGTGCCATGTATGTTAATATTTGTTTCCTTTCTTTCTCTCTCTCTCTGTTTTATTTCACACAGAGATCCAAAATAGCCGTCTATGAGAAAATGTGGTCATACATGAAGTCGGCCGAGCCGTCTGTCTTTGCCAAAACCACGGCGGACGGAGTGGCGCGCGTGAGGAAATCAAAGGGGAAGTTTGCCTTCCTGCTCGAATCGACCATGAATGAGTACATTGAACAACGAAAGCCCTGTGACACAATGAAAGTTGGTGGGAACCTGGATTCCAAAGGCTATGGTGTAGCAACTCCCAAAGGCTCAGCATTAAGGTGGGTGGAATAATATAACAATATCCATGTTGTTATAGTATTCCACCTACCCTGATGTATTGTGTTGTCTTTTTCTTTCTTGTGGATTTGAGGTAAACTTAAACAAGTTTTCAAAACAAATTCTTAACAGTATTACATGGAGTTAAATAAGACGGTAAATTATGGTTTCATTGACTTTTAATGCATCCATTTTTTTCTAAGTGTTCTCTCCGTGTTGTCCTTTCTGATTGTTTGTTGCTGGTTTTTCTTTTAATTTTACAGTCCAGTGGCTTTTTTCAATTTAGATGGTAAAAGCCCGAGTTTAAAACTGCCATACGTGATGAGTGTTAATTGCATGACGTGGTGTTCTCGTTGCCTTTATTGTTTTCCTTCTTCTACTACTTCTTCTTCTACTTCTACTACTTCTTCTTTTTTTACTCAAAAGACAATCTCCCCATCCCGCACACTTCAGCTTTTTTGAGCAAATGTTTATATCCTCCATGCCACCTTCCAATATTTCGCCCCGTTACCCGCTGTAGTAACAAACACATTATTCTCTATAGCTCCACCTCCCCGTGAAACAAAAACAAAACAAAACAAAACAAAAAAAAAAAGACCAAACCAAAACCAAATTTTTTTCTTTCTGGCCAATTTGTCCTCCTTGTGCTCCTTTCTTTATACGTTTGAACGAACTTTAACCGAGCATCTCTGCATTATTCTTACGAGTTATGTTTTATCGTTTCAAGAAATGCTGTTAACCTGGCAGTATTAAAACTGAATGAGCAAGGCCTCTTGGACAAATTGAAAAACAAATGGTGGTACGACAAAGGAGAGTGCGGCAGCGGGGGCGGTGACTCCAAGGTCAGCCTCAATGTCACCACAATCGGGTACCTTAGTCAAGAGTAATCGGCAAGGCTGTTATTTTATGCATCAGGGAAAAGGAAAAATACAAAACAAACAAAAACAAAAAAATGTCACGAGCCTGAAACGGCAAGAAACCATCTTGAATTTGTTACAACCAACCCACTCGCTTGCCCAGTAGCCTATTCCGTTGAGCAGTCCTTCCTCTGTCCCTTAGGCACTGCTTGCCATTGCAATCAAATCTGGGTCCTTATTTAACTAACAGAGAGATCAAGTAGGTTGGACCATTTCCCATTGCTCAGGATGGACATTGAAGTGCAAATCCCAGGCTGATCCAGTTGGAAGGTCTTCTGTTAGAGACCCAGTTGGAAGGTCTTCTATTGAAGGCCAGTTTGAAGGTCTTCTGTTGGATATTCGTTCGAAGATCTCTTATTGGAGATCCAGTTTGAAAAGTCTTCTATTGGAGATCCGGTTTGAAAGTCTTCTATTGGAGATCCAGTTTGAAAGTCTTCTACTGGAAACCAGTTTGGAGGTCTCTTATTGGAGATCCGTTTGAAGGTTTTCTATTGGAGATCAGTTTGAAGATCTTCTGTTGGAAATCCAGCTTGAAAGTCATCTACTGACAATCCAGTTTGAAAGTCATCTACTGACAATCCAGTTTGAAGGTTTTCTATTGGAGATCTAGTTT
Source organism: Anolis carolinensis (assembly GCF_035594765.1). Classification (NCBI taxonomy): domain Eukaryota; kingdom Metazoa; phylum Chordata; class Lepidosauria; order Squamata; family Anolidae; genus Anolis; species Anolis carolinensis. Next base: position 2,369,731 of record NW_026943823.1, read on the forward strand.
GAAAGTCTTCTATTGGAGATCCAGTTTGAAAGTCTTCTACTGGAAACCAGTTTGAAGGTCTCCTATTTGAGATCTGGTTTGAAGGTTTTCTATTGGAGATCAGTTTTAAGATCTTCTGTGGAAGATCCAGTTTGAAAGTCATCTATTGACAATCCTGTTTGAAGGTTTTCTGTTGGAGATTAGTTCGAAGGTCTTGTATTAAAGAACCAGTTTGAAGGTCTTCTGTTGGAGATCCAGTTTGAAGCTTTTCTACTGGAGATCCAGTTTGAAGGTTTCTATTGGAGATCTAGTGTAAAGATCTACTGGAGACCAGTTTGAAGATCTCCTACTGGAAATCCAGTTTGAAGGTTTTTTTTATTGGAGATCCAGTTTGAAGATTTTCTATTGGAGACTAATCTGAAGATCTTCTGTTGGAGATCCAGTTTAGAAGTCATCTATTGACAATCTAGTTGGAAGGTTTTTTGTTGGAGACTAGTTCGAAGGTCTTGTATTAAAGCTCTAGTTGAAGGTCTTGTATTAAAGATCAAGTTTGAAAGTTTTCTGTTGGATATCAGTTTGAGGGTCTTCTTTTGGAGATCCAGTCTAAAGATCTTGAGAACTGATTTCGTTCTAGAAAGAGGCTTTGTGTAATGTGCCAGTCTTTTATTTGTTGTTTTGTGGAATGGTTTATGTGTTTAACCAATTTTAATTTTATGACGGTTTCATTGCTTTTTAACTGTCGCATGCTGTGAATTTTTAACTATGTTTATTTTAACTGTTGCAAGGTGGTTCAAATGCTAAACTGAAGAAGCATCAGGATGGTAATGACAATAGCCAAGGTAGACATTCTGCCTGGGACATACATCTTTGCAATACCTATATTTTGGGTACAAAATTGAATGGAGCAATGTGTTGTCGAAGGCTTTCATGGCCGAAATCACTGGGTTGCTGTGTGTTTTCTGGGCCATGTTCCAGAAGCATTCTCTCCTGACGTTTTGCCCACATCTATGGCTGGCATTCTGAGAGATTGTGAGGTCTGTTAGAAGCTAGGGTTTATATATCTATCTGTGGAATGATGTCTAGGGTCTTGTCAGTTTGGTGAAAGTGCGAATGTTGCAATTGGCCAGCTTAACTAGCATTGGATATCGTTGCCTGGTTGAAGGTCTCCATGAGTTGAAGGTCTCCATGAGGATGCCTGCTATAGAGAATGCTTCTGGAACATGGCCATACAGCCCAAAAAACTCACATCAACCTAGCTACGGATTCATAAATTTACCAAACATCAAGCTTCATAACCGAGTAGCCACTCCATAATATCTCAGCCACTTCACCATGTTATCACATGAGTTGACACTTATTGAGCCCCAGAAGCTCTCTGTCTGCAGAGCTACACCTTGAACCTAAAATAATGTAGGACAAACCTTAGGAATAGTGTACCATATTTCCGATGCTACTATTAAGCGTTCCTTCCATATGTCTGTGCAAAGAGACACTGATACCTCCTTCCGCAATGGCAACCCCGGGATATGTTGGCAATAGGATTCCAGAATTAAGTCCTTGCAGGCTCCATGCTACAGCTTGAACCTAAAATCCAATAATGTAGGACAAATCTCCCTAGGAGTAAGGTACCATATTTCTGATGCTACTGTTAAGCATTCCTTCCATATATCTGTGCAAGAAGGCACCTATACCTCATTTCGCAATATATGTTGGCAACAAGATTCCAGTACTAAGTCCTAGCAGCCTCCATGCTACAGCTTGAACTTAAAATCCAATAATGTAGGACAAACCTCCCTTGGAATGAGGTACCATATTTTTGATGCTACTGTTAAGCTTTCCTTCCATATGTCTGTGCAAGGAGACACTGATACCTCCTTCCGCAATGGCAACATCAAGATATGTTGGTAATAGGATTCCATAACTAAGTCTTTGCAGGCTTCATGCTACAGCTTGAATCTAAAATCCAATAATGTAGGACAAACCTTCCTAGAAATGAGATACAATAATTCCGATGCTACTGTTAAGCTTTCCTTCCATATGTCTGTGCAAGAAGGCACCTATACCTCCTTTCGCAATATATGTTGGCAACAGGATTCCAGCACTAAGTCCTTGCAGCCTCCATGCTACAGCTTGAACTTAAAATCCGATAATGTAGGACAAACCTTCCTAGAAATTAGGTCCCATATTTCTGATGCTACTGTTAAGCATTCCTTCCATATATATGTGCAAGAAGGCACCTATACCTCCTTTCGCAATATATATTGGCAACAGGATTCCAGCATTAAGTCCTTGCAGCCTCCATGCTACACCTTGATTCTAAAATCCGATAATGTAGGACAAACCTTCCTAGAAATGAGGTACAATATTTCCGATGCTACTGTTAAGCTTTCCTTCCATATATATGTGCAAGAAGGCACCGATACCTCCTTGCGCAATATATGTTGGCAACAGGATTCCAGCACTAAATCCTTGCAGCCTCCATGTAGACATAACTTATTCATTCCTTTATCATATTTAGGAATCCTGTTAGGAAATGGTTTTGGAATTAATTCCTTTAATTGAGAACTAGTACTCCCCAAAGAGTCCATTAAATTTTCCGGATTGCAATTCCCTCCCTCTATGCAATCTGCTCTCCTTTAAAAAAAAAAACAATTAAAATTTGTAATCACTTTCTATAGTTAATCAACCCACTTGCGGCGTGACTATTGATGAGGAAGTGCGCAGGCAGTTAGTGAGTTCCCTCTCGCTTTTATCAGCACAGCAAGTGGAATCATTATTCCCTGTAATTATATTTGGATAACAGCAAAAGTGGTATTAAAACAAAGGAAGTTTTATGTATTTTGTTTTCAGTCATTACCTCTGGGGCTAAAAATAGGGTGTGTGTGTGGACGAAAATATCGGCAAGTATCCACCTGAGCTCAAATAATGTTACCTATGTGAGTGTGTGAGATGTTTAATGTCCTGCCTGCTTATACCAACATAATATGACAAATGTGTAGTGGCAGAAGTTAACTTGAGCTTGCACTGCTGGAAAAGATCACTATCTTTTTGGAGTTTGAAGCGGATCCAGCAGGATTCCTCTCACCGTCTTAACGTTTGCAGAATATCTGCACAAAAGGCCTAGTACTGGTGGGGTTTGGTGATGATTGATCTTAGATTCTGGGAGTTATAGTTCACCTCATACCCAGAGTGCACTGTGAACCCAACCAATGATCAATCGGGACCAAACTTGGGCATAACAGAGACCCAACATGATCAACTTTAAATATTGACGGGGTTTGGGAGTTGTAGTTGGGAGTTGTAGTTCGCCCACATCCTTGTGCATTTTTCGAATGGGAGCATTCATAAAAGCAGAAGCGAACGACTATTTCTTATAAATATAAAAGGGTAATGAAATTTTGGCCTAGGACGAAACAACAAAACTACACATCCCAGAAACACTAAACTTGGCAGCACAACCCCTCATCCAATAATGTAGGAAAAACCTTCCTAGAAATGAGATACAATATACAAACCCCTGCCATATAATCCAGTTCAAATCAGATAATCTGTATTTTATAGGCAGTGTGGAAGAGGCCTAAGTGAGGCCTAACTCTGCCTGTCCCCTGGGCTGAGTGGGTTGCTCGGAGACCAAGTGGGCGGAGCTTAGCCTTCTAACTGGCAGCAATTGGATTAAAACAATTATTCCTCTCCCTCTATTATTTTATTTTTCTTTTCTTTTTGTTGTATGAACGTAGAGGCATAGATGAGGGGTTGTCCTGCCAAGTTTAGTGTTTCTGGGATGTGTAGTTTTGTTGTTTTGTCCTAGGCCGAAATTTCATTACCCTTTTATATATATAGACTAGCTGTGCCTGGCCACGCGTTGCTGTGGCTACAACTTAATTTTTCTTTTCTTTTTGTTGTATGAACGTAGAGGCATGGATGCGGGGTTGTGCTGCCAAGTTTAGTGTTTCTGGGATGTGTAGTTTTGTTGTTTTGTCCTAGGCCAAAATTTCATTACCCTTTTATATATATACTAGCTGTGCCCGGCCACGCGTTGCTGTGGCTAGGACTTAATTTTTCTTTTCTTTTTGTTGTATGAACGTAGAGGCGTGGATGAGAGGTTGTGCTGTCAATTTTCGAGGTTGTGGGGCATTTAGTTTAGTTGTTTTGTCCGGTGCCGTGATTCCATTACCCTTTTATATATATAGATAGATAGATAGATAGATAGGGAGGAATGAGAACAAGAAAGCAAGCAAACAAGGCCTTTCATGAGCCCGAGGAGCTCTTTGCATGCCGGTATCAGTGCCGATCAAACAAGCTCTTCATTAGGAGAAATTAAGCTGGCGTGCAAACGGACGACACAAAATAAAAATGGAGATAAGAAGCATTCTTTCCCTATGTAGCGCCTGCAAAAATTTTTTCCTGCTTGCTTGCTTGCTTTGAAGAACTGGGACTGGCAATCATTTTCCTGTCTGAACCTCCATCAACCAGGCCAGGCCACCTGGGAATATAATATGGGTCAGGCCAGTTGTTTGCACCAGATGCACACGCCTGGCCCTGAAGGAATTAACAGAAGCCCTTTCAAAAGAGCTTAAAGCAGTTGCGTGTAAGAGAAGAAATACTGGGTTTTTGTATGTCTGGCAGTGTGTGAGACATTGTGTTTGTTCCCTTCTTGGAACACTATGCGTTTTGTGCACCTCCGTTGGCACGGCCTCTTTTGCTCGAAATAGTTCCTAAAGTGACATGTTTTGCACCCATTTAGTATTCCTGCCTGTTGTGTTTTCCTATCCAACACTTTAAAAGCATTTATTCCCCTCTGTAAATAAGACGGTGCTTTTGTTTTGGATGTTCTTTGGCCCAGATTGTCTGCCCTTCGAGGAAATGCTTCATTAATTTGTAAGAGGCAAAAAAGGGGCAAACAAACCACCCGCTTCCTCGTGCTGCTTTCAGGTTTCTTGGGTGAATTGGGCCGGATATCAGCCAGCAAACCAATGCCTTAAATCAAGAAACAGCTTCCTAAGATCCACAGAGATACTCGCAGGAATGCCTCAGCAAGCAAGAGTCCAAAAGTGGCAGGCAAAAACCCGGAATCTCAATCCATGGCTGATACCAGATGAAGTACACAGAAGACCAGACCAGGCGTTTGCCATGAAATTGTCATGTCTCACCGATAGTTTTTGAAGTAGGGTTCGGATATCATCAACCTGAATCCTATCCATACTCCCACATAGACCACAACCAGTTGGAGTGATATAGTTGTTATTTATATTATATTTTATATTATATTAAACCTTTTTAACTTGGCCCTTTTTAACTTGTGGAATTGTGCAATATAATAATTCTAATTCAGACGGCACTTTAAACACACTGACACTACATCTGCCCTGTTGGCTTGTTGCAAATTGCCTTTTTACGTTTAATGTTTTAACCGTTTAGTGTTTACTAATATTAGATCTATTAGTAAACATGTCCTAAATGTTTGATTTATATATTTAAATTTCTATTTTTGTTATTTTTGAGTTGTTCGATAAGTACACCTGATGTTGTTCATTTTATTGTTTATGATTTGATCTGTCTGTTATGTTTTCTAATGTATGGTTGGCATTTTGCCATTATATTGTAAACCGCTTTGAATCCCCCCAGGGGTGAAAGAAGCTGTATATAAATGCAGTAAATTATTATTATTATTATTATTATTATTATTATTATTATTATTTGTCTCAGGCAAATTGAGGATACAGTTATAATGTATTTAAAACACAAAGTTAAAAACTTGTCATTATACCAGATTTCCTTTGGCCACTTGGAATGCCTCTGGTGTGGCTGTAAGGAAGTCCTCCACCATGCATGTGGCAAGGCTCAGGTTGTATTGCCAACATAGGTGGTCCGTGTTCTCCACACTCTTCTCCACGCTCGCATGTCGTGGACTCCACTTTGTGGCCCCATTTATCAAGATTGGCTCTGCACCTCATGGTTCGGTCTGTTCAGCGCCTTCCAAGTCGTCCAGTCTTCTGTGTACCTCATCTGGTATCAGCCATGGATTGAGGTTCTGGGTTTTTGCCTGCCACTTTTGGACTCTTGCTTGCTGAGGTGTTTCTGCGAGTATCTCTGTGGATCTTTGGAAGCTGTTTCTTGATTTAAGGTGGTGGCATGCTGGCTGATATCCAAACCGAGGATGGGTCGGAGATGTCAATGCCTTGGCCCTTTCATGCTGGCTGATATCCAAACCGAGGATGGTCTTCTGTGTACCTCATCTGGTATCAGCCATGGATTGAGGTTCCGAGTTTTTGCCTGCCACTTTTGGACTCTTGCTTGCTAAGGTGTTTCTGTGAGTATCTCTGTGGATTTTAGGAAGCTGTTTCTTGATTTAAGGTGGTGGCATGCTGGCTGATATCCAAACCGAGGATGGGTCGGAGATGTCAATGCCTTGGCCCTTTCATTACTGGCTGCTACTTCCCAACAGATATCAGGTGTATATCAGGTATAATTTCTCCAGTGGTGTAGGGCACAGACATCCTGTGATGACGTGGCATGTCTCATTAAGAGCCACATCAAATATTTTAGCGTAGTGAGATGTTTTCCACGCTGGGCATGTGTATTCAGCCACAGAGTATCCAAGCGCAAGGGCAGATGTGCTCACTGTGTCTGGTTGAGATTCCCAGGATGTGCCCGTCAGCTTTTTTATGATATTATTTTTACTATGACTTCATGCTATGGAATCTTGGGAGTTGTACTTATTTACTTAGGCCAGGGGTCCCCAAACTTTTTAAACAGGGGGCTAGTTCACAATTCTTCGGACCATTGGAGGGCCGGACTATAGTTGGCCACCGAGCATAAATAATAATAACAATAACAGCAATAATAAAAATAAAAAGGGTTGGAAGATACCCCTTGGGCCATTGAGTCCAATCCCCTTCTGCTTTTGTGTACCGAAAGCACAAGCAAAGCACCCCTGACAGATGGCCTCCCAGCCTCAATGATAATAATAATAATAATAATAATAATAATAATAATAATAATAATAATAATAAAGAGGGTTGGAAGAGACCCCTTGGGCCATTGAGTCCAATCCCCTTCTGCCTTCACCGAAAACACAAGCAAAGCACCCCTGACAGATGGCCACCCAGCCTCAATGATAATAATAATAATAATAATAATAATAATAATAATAATAATAATAATAATAATAATGAGGGTTGGAAGAGACCCCTTGGGCCATTGAGTCCAATCCCCTTCTGCCTTCACCGAAAACACAAGCAAAGCACCCCTGACAGATGGCCACCCAGCCTCAATGTTAATAATAATAATAATAGGGTTGGAAGAGACCCCTTGGGCCATTGAGTCCAACCCCCTTCTGCTTCTGGCACCAAAAGCACAAGCAAAGCACTCCTGACAGATGGCCACCCAGCCTCAATGTTAATAATAATAATAATAATAATAATAATAATAATAATAATAATAAAAAAGAGGGTTGGAAGAGACCTCTTGGACCATTGAGTCCAACCCCCTTCTGCACACGCAAAGTACCCCTGAGAGATGGCCACCCAGCCTTAATACTACTACTACTACTACTACTACTACTACTACTACTAATAATAATAATAATAATAATAATAATAATAATAATAATAATGGTTGTAAGAGAAGAAGAGACCCCTTGGGTCATTTAGCCCAACCCCCTTTTGCCCTTGTGCCTTGGGGGCCGGATAAATGGCTTCGATGGGCCGCATCCGGCCCCCGGGCCTTAGTTTGGGGACCCCTGACTTAGGCAATCCCTCGTAGCTCAAGGATGATGGTTCTCCAAGTGTAGTGTCTTGGCGGTGGATGCGTAGGTGGTTGTTGAGACCTATTATTGACCCGTATGTTCTTCTGCAGTGAAGACATCAGTTTCTAGACAGAAGGTGGTCCCGGTCAGGGTTGGCTTGATGCGCTTTCTTTTTCTTGGCATGTTTCTCCCTTGAGCCCTCCATTTGTGCATCTTCGGATTCCACAGCACTGCTGGTCACAGCTGACCTCCAATTGGAGCGCTTTCAGTTACTTATGAAACTACAACTCCCAAACCGCACGACAGCTTGGGAGTTGTAGTTTCATAAGTAACTGACAGTTCTCTGCAAAGTCTGGAATTGCATAGGATGCAATTGAAGTGGCATCCAACTTCTACGATGAGTTTTTGGGAAGAATAACTTAGGTCTGAAGACTTCAAAACAGTGTCTGTGTATACTAGGTATGGGCAAACTTGGGCCGTCCGGGTGTTTTGGACTTCAACTCCCACAATTCCTAACAGCCTACCGGCTGTTAGGAATTGTGGGAGTTGAAGTCCAAAACACCCGGACGGCCCAAGTTTGCCCATACCTAGCTTATGGTGAAAACACTATGTAGTTATTTCTCAACGTTGCATAAATATCTCCACTTTCCTGTTGCCTTTTATTTTATTTTATTTTTTGCAGCCTAGGTAGAATTAATCCCTGTAGTGTGTTAAAAAACAATTTATTTATTTACAGTGTTTATATTCCGCCCTTCTTTCTCACCCCGAAAGGGACTCAGGGCGGATTACAATGAACACATATATGGCAAACATTCAATGCCAACAGACAAACAACATTCAGCTTTAGACAGACACAGAGGCATTTTAACATCTTTCCAGCTTCACGATGCCAGCCACAGGGGGAGCTGTTGCTTCACCGTCCATTGGTGGCTGTTCTTCCTTCATTCTTTTCCTCGCGAGCAGTTTTATGGTGTTGTAGATTAGTTAAATTAGCCTCCCGCATAAAGCGTACCTAAATTTTCCCTTCTTGACAGATGCAACTGTCTTTCGGGGCTGCTAGGTCAACAGCAAGCCGGGGCTATTTTTTTTTTAATGGTCGGAGGCTTAACCCGACCCGGGCTTCGAACTCCTGACCTCTCAGTCAGTAGTGATTTATAGCAGCTGGTTACTAGCCAGCTGCGCCACAGCCCAGCCCAACAACAAGCCAAGCTTCAAAAACGAGCTCTCAGCGAAGAAGAACGGATGGGTTGCACCAACCCATGCCGGTATACCATGCACACCTTCTTGCATCCATCTTCAAGGCTGGCTGGATGGCTGCCATGATATCTCAATAAATCAGCCAGGCTTTCTTCCAAATAATGTGCTAAAAATAGGGTCAAATGCCTGCTTAATGACAGAGATGTTTTCCCTTCGCTGCCTCTTTTCCGCGGGGACTTTGTTCGCCTCGCATTCAACGCTTGCCACTGTGTAATTTTGTGCCTACCTACACTAATCTTTTGTGCCAAGTTCTTTTGATGACCTTAAATAAGTATTAATAAGCCCCGCACGGCCGCCCACTCTGTGCCTGTCACTCTTGTGAAGTATTGATAATAATAAAGTGACAGGCTGGTTAAATCAGAGGCAGAAGGAAGGCGCCCAAAATTCTGAACAAAGAGGAACGAGAGGCACATGTTAGCAACATGCAACCGCTAGATGTGGGTTGGAGTGCAACTTCATGACAGAGTATACTAGTCACATCGGAAAGGATGCCATTTCAATCCCATAGATCTCCAAAGAGATGGAAAATGTGATCCTGGGCTTTGGTTTTCATCCACCTGAGCTGCTAATAATAATAATAATAATAATAATAATAATAATAATAATAATAATAATAATAATAATACTATCTTATCAAGACTATCTTGAAGAAAAAAACATCTTGCCAGATGAACAGAAAGGCAACAAACGGAAAAGCAGGGGCACAAAAGACCAGTTATTGATTGACAAAATGATTCTGGAGAACTGTAAAAGCCGAAAAGCTAATCGTCACATGACGTGGATTGACTACAAAAATGCCTTTGACTCACTCCCACACAGCTGGATCATCAAGTGCCTGGACGCCATCGGGATTAGTAAAAACGTTGGCACCTTCATTGAAAACGTGATGGAGCACTGGAAAACTGAACTGTTTGTTGGAAATGAAAGCTATGGACTTGTCAACATCAGGAGAGGAATTTTCCAGGGAGATTCATTGTCCCCTCTGCTTTTCATTATTGCCATGATCCCTCTGTCAACAATCTTACAAAAAACAAATCTCGGCTATCAAACATCTAAGAATTCTCACAAAATTTCGCATCTGATGTACATGGATGACCTGAAGCTGTATGGGAAAATGGAAACTGAAATCCAGTCTCTGACTAACACTGTCCGAATTTTTAGCACTGATATCAGCATGGAGTTTGGCTTGGACAAATGTTCGACAGTGGCATTGAAGAAGGGAAAAATCATTGAAAATGATGGCATAAATATGCCCAATGGCCAAACAATAAAGTGTCACCAGCCAGAGGCCTATAAATATCTGGGCATATTACAGCTGGACAACATCAAGCATGAACATGTGAAGACTGTGGTCAGTAAAGAATACACACAAAGGGTCAGAAAAATTCTTCAAAGCAAGCTCAATGGAGGCAACACCATCAAGGCCATAAACACCTGGGCCATACCTGTCATAAGATATACTGCTGGCATCATAAACTGGACACAGGCGGAACTGGACAATTTGGACAGAAAAACAAGAAAACTCATGACCATTCATCATTCACTGCACCCTCGCAGTGATAGTGACCGGCTATATCTGCCTAGAATATCAGGGGGCAGAGGACTCTTACAAGTAAAACAAGCAGTCAAAGAAGAAGAACATGCCCTGGCAGAATATGTAAAGCAAAGTGAAGAACCTGCTTTGATTGAAGTCAAAAATCAGAAACTCCTCAAAGCACAGAAGACAAAAAACCACTACAAGAAAACCGCACTACAAACTAGAGCTGACCGCTGGCACAACAAAACATTGCATGGAAAGTTCCTTGACAAAATTGAAGGAAAAGCTGATAAGGAGAAGACCTAGCTCTTCTGCCAACTGCAAAAGGCCACCCGACTGGGATCTGCACAACACACATTCCCGCCTTGTCGATTGACGGTGCAGATGTTGCTTTGTGTGGCGGCTCTCGCGGACAATGGATGTGATGGATGCAGGTGCTGCCCATGCTTCCTCTCCCTGAAGTATGTTTCCCAAAGAGGCAAATTAAACGCAGATACTCATCAGCATCAAGCTTTGCTTTAAATTCTAATCCTCGAGCAGTCTGCGGAGTTTTAATCGCAATCTAAGAACACACATTTTTAATATGTGAGCAGATAGGAGGCAATTTGCAGCTGACGCCTTTGTAACCTACGAAAATTAGCTCTTGAAGTGTTAAATTTCCTTGATGAGTTAGAACTGTTGCATCAAGGCATCACATCGGGCGTCCTCTTCCATTTCCATTAATATATTTGTTTCTGTAATTAGTTTCCTTCTGAGCAATTGAAAACATTTTTTATTCCATTGCTTTCAAGTGTGCAAATTTAGCCTTTGATCTCCGCCGTTCTCTTGGTGGAATGAAACAGTTTTTTCTCCCTATCTTTCTCAATGGGATTATGTATTTTTTTTCCCTCCAAACAGAAATGCATACTGCTGGTATATAATACATAATGAGAAAGATGGATGATGCAGATATATTGCCCTGCTTCTCTCTAAAGGAGTGTGTTACAAAGCTTGCAAATCTTTGCATTCTTGTCTGTGAAAATATTGTTATCTCCGATGGCAGCATCTGCTTGCTTCTTCCAAACTAGGCAGTGCTGCAAGCTCATCCCTGGTTTGTTGTTGCGGGATTTGTGAGAGGGTCTCTTTGGCCATATTGGAGCTGCGATTCAGCAGGTTCTGGTAGTGCTCTTTCCAACGTAGTGCAATTGATGTTTTGTCCTTCAGAATTTTGGTTCCATCTGATGAGCGTAGGGGATGTATGCCACGGTTTCTTGGTCCATAGATGATCTTTGTGGCTTTGAAAAATCCCTGAGCGTCATGGTATCTGCTTGCGTTTAGAGATCTGGCTCTGTACTGCCATTTCTATTTCAGTGCAACTCCATTGAAAACAGTGGAGCAGCCTGGGTGCTTTCTATATCGGGACCTCCTTGCTTCGGCTGGTTGAATGGGACAGAGTGGCCTGATGGCTTCCAAACTATGTACGGGAAATATTGATTTGACAGGTTGAAGAGGAGTGAATAGTGTTGGTGCTTTGAAGTCTGGCCGCTTTCTACCTTGTGGAATTGTTGGTTGGGCAGGTCGAACAGGATTGAATAGTCTGAGTGCAGGAAGTATGAATGTTGCAATTTGTTACCTTGATTTGTATTGAATGGCCTTGGAGGTTCGAGGCCTGGCTATTTCCTGGTTGAGGGAATCCTTTGTTGGGAAGTGTTAGCTGAACCTGATTGTTTCCTGTGTGGAATTCCCGTGTCTGGAATGTCCCTGTCTTTTGAGTGTTGTTTTGTATTTAGTGTCCTGATTTTAGAGATTGAATTGTTCTGTTTTCTTATTAGATCATAGTAATTATTACATCTATATATATAAAAGGGCAATGAAATTTCAGCAGAGTTAGGCCTCACTTAGGCCTCCTCCACACTGCCTATATAAAATACAGATTATCTGATTTTAACTGGATTATATGGCAGTATAGACTCAAGGCCCTTCCACACAGCTATATAACCTATTTATAATGGACTTTACCCTTTACCTTAACTACCACCAATTCCTCAATACTTTATTTCCCATACCACCATACTTCACCACAGCAACGCGTGGCTGGGCACAGCTAGTATGATATAAAGTAATGTTCTGTATTAATTACTGTTTTTACGAATTTAGCATGGAAACATTGCAATATTTAGTTCCAAAAAATTGACTACTAAATGGCAGACTGCCTTGGATAAGTGAAGCTTGGCTAAGTGAGACTCTACTGTATTGTCTGTTTGGAGGGGAAGTGTGAATTTTGCCATTGGCGAGCTTGATTAGCACTGAATGGCCTTGCAGCTTCAATGCCTGGGTGCTTCTTGCCTGTGAAGCTGTTGATTATTATTGTTGTGGTTGTGATTGTGCGGTGCCTCGGGGCAGGAAAAGGGGAGCGTGCAGGAGCGCCTGTTGAGGGGAGGGGTGGGGGTTGTTCTGTCCGCGCTTGGGGTTCATTTTGGTGCAGGCGCACATGGAGCGTTTTTGTTTTTTGGATTTTTTAGGCCCCATGGTGGTTCCTGTTGTTTATTTTTGTTGTATGAACCTAGAGGCGTGGAGGAGGGGTTGTGCTGCTAAATTTTGAGGTTGGGGGGAATTTAGTTGTGTTGTTTTGCTCGTTGCCGGGATTCCATCACTCATCTATCTATATATATATATATAAAAGAGTGATGGCATCACGGTGACCCACAAAACAACAAAACTACAGGCCCCCCAACCTCGAAATTTGACAACACAACCCATCATCCACGCCTCTAGGTTGATACAACAAAAAGAAAAGAAAAATAAAGTCCTAATTAGAGGGAGAGGAATAATTGCTTTTATCCAATTGCTGCCAGTTAGAAGGCTAAGCTCCTCCAACTTGGTCTCCTAGAAACCCAATCAAAAATAATAAAAAACACTAAAAATAATTAAAAACACTAAAAAAATTAATACAATAAAATACTATAATAACAAAAAACAACTAAAAAAATACAAGAAAATAATAAAATATAATAAATAAAAAGATAACTTACAATAAAATTAATTACAAAATGCAAATAACGTCAAATAAAAATTACACAACAATTTTTAACCAATACCACCACCACTTTGCCACAGCAACGCGTGGCCGGGCACAGATTGTATATATATAAAAGGGTAATGAAATTTCGGCCTAGGAAAAAACAACAAAACTACACATCCCAGAAACACTAAACTTGGCATCACAACCCCTCATCCATGCCTCTACGTTCATACAACAAAAAGAAAAGAAAAATAAAGTCCTAATTAGAGGGAGAGGAAGAATTGTTTTTATCCATTCCTGCCAGTTAGAAAGCTAAGCTCCGCCCACTTGGTCTCCTAGCAACCCACTCAGCCCAGGGGACAGGCAGAGTTAGGCCTCACCTAGGCCTCTTCCACATTGCCTATAAAATACAGATTATCTGATTGCCCATCATTGTTCTATTCTATCCGAAAGACTAGGTAATACTTGACTAGATGGGTGAAAAGTTGGTTCACAATCAGACTCCCGTTCTCTTATGGAAACGTAGCCCTGCCGTTTGGACTCTCCACGACACCCCGTAACCATTGACTCCTGTACTACTTAAACAACATTGAAAAGGAGTTGCTGCGAGACTAGTTAATTGTGGGGTCTTGTTTTATTATTTGCCGTTTCCCTTCCCTGGCAATTGGTTAGCATTCATTGGTAAAATAGTGTTTTATTTTGTCTTGGAGGCTAATGACACCTCTTTGGGTCTCGCTCCAGCAGACTCCTCTCGTTCGCCTTCCCGCCCGGCGAGGCCTTTGGAATAACATTTCTGTTGCATCTCATTAGCATACGGAGGAGAATGGATTAGCAAGAGGTGCAACAGTCACTCGAGAGCCTTTTCTTTCCTGTTTAGAAGTCATTAGCATCCGCCCGGCCTTCCCTATAATTAGTATTGTGCAAATGCCACAGCCACGTCAATTACTTGCAAATCACAAAATTTGTGCAAATTACAATGTCGGGGGTTTTGTTAAAGGTGCCCTAGCTGGTGGCTGGAACTCCCTGACAAAGGCAAGGAGCTTTGGCCAATGGGGCTGGGTGGGATGGAAATTACATTGGAAATTACAGCTACTTCCTAATGCATAGACTACTATCAGGAGCAATTTCGTATGAGTTGGCACTATACTCAGGGTTTCCAGGGCAGAACAAAGGGAAATAACAATCCCAAGTCTGCCTCCATTTAGAAAAGCACCCAAGGCGGAACAATGCCTTGTGGAAATGCCCTATAACCCAGAATCTGATCCCATATTATCTACTTTAAATTGGATTATATGAGTCTCCGGAACTCCTGGTGGCGCAGTGTGTTAAAGCGCTGAGCTACTGAACTTGCAAACCGAAAGGTCCCAGGTTCGAATCCAGGGAGCGAAGTGAGCACCCGCTGTTAGCTCCAGCTTCAGCCAACCTAGCAGTTCGAAAACATGCCAATGTGAGTAGATCAATAAGTACGGTAATGGCGCTCTATGCAGTCATGCCTATGGCCACATGACCTTGGAGGTGTCTATGGACAACGCCGGCTCTTCGGCTTAGAAATTTAAATGAGCACCAACCCCTAGAGTGCAAGTAGATAAATAGGTACTGCTCCAGCGGGAAGGTAACGGCGCTCCATGCAGTCATGCCTATGGCCACATGACTTTGGAGGTGTCTACGGACAACGCCGGCTCTTCAGCTTAGAAATGGAGATGAGCACCAGCCCCTAGAGTGCGAGTAGATAAATAGGTACTGCTCCGGTGGGAAGGTAACGGCACTCCATGCAGTCATGCCAGTGGCCACATGACCTTGGAGGTGTCTACGGACAACGCCGGCTCTTCAGCTTAGAAATGGAGATGAGAACCAGCCCCTAGAGTGCAAGTAGATAAATAGGTACTGCTCCAGCGGGAAGGTAACGGCGCTCCATGCAGTCATGCCTATGGCCACATGACCTTGGAGGTGTCTACGGACAACGCCAGCTCTGCGGCTTAGAAATGGAGGTGAGCACCAACCCCTAGAGTGCGAGTAGATAAATAGGTACTGCTCCGGTGGGAAGGTAACGGCACTCCATGCAGTCATGCCAGTGGCCACATGACCTTGGAGGTGTCTACGGACAATGCTGGCTCTTGGGCTTAGAAATTGAGATGAGCACCAAACCCCAAAGTCAGACACGACTGGACTTAACGTCAGGGGAAACCTTTACCTTTACCTTTACTATATGAGTCTCTACTACCATCAGGACTTCCTCCTTCCACCTTCCTTTTGGTCACCGAATCTCTGGTCTTGTTCTTTATGGTGTCGTAAAATATCTCCCCTGTTATGTGCGGTACCTAATTTTTCTACTTACAGCTCTAAGCTGATTTCGAACTGCTTAGGTCAGGGGTCCCCAAACTTTTTAAGCAGAGGGCCGGTTCACGGTCCCTGAGTGTTGGGGGGCGGCGGACTATAGTTTAAAAACAAATATGAACAAATTCCTATGCACACTGTATATGTCTTATTTGTAGTGCAAAAAAACAAAAAAGCCAACGAAATGTTATGGTTTGCAAAGGCACTGTGCTATATTTGTGTGTTAACTGGAACAGCCGATTGGCTGAACCTGCAAAGAACTGTAATTTGATTTGAAACTGTTTCTGTTCTGCTGCTGGAGAACTGGTTTGAACAAGTTTTTGTTCAGTGTGAGTGTGTGTGGTGACTGAGAACTGCCTGGCAAAGATGGCTCTGTACTCAGAGAGTCCTTGCTATTTCTGAGGCCTTGTTTGTTACTGGGAAAAGAGGATGAAGAACCAGGACTGTATTCTTCACTGAAGCAGATTTATGGACTGAAAAAGGACTATGTGTTGTCGAAGGCTTTCATGGCCGGGATCACAGGGTTGTTGTATGTCTTTCGGGCTGTGTGGCCATGTTCCAGAAGCATTCTCTCCTAACGTTTCGCCCACATCTATGGCAGGCATCCTCAGAGGTTGTGAGGTATGAAAAAGGACTGTTTGTGACTGCTGGGTTTCTGTAAGCAATCAGAGGGACTGTTGTGAATACCATTGTTCTTTGGATCTCTTGGAATGGGTAAAGTTCTTGTATTATTTGTTCTGCAAATCTGAGTGGTGCGTCATTGTTTTGCAGGGTGACTCTGGGCTCACGGGCACACGCAAGAGTTTCTGTTTACCATCTGTAATCCGCAACACAAAAGAACAATACAATATTTAAAAATAAGAACAATTTTAACCCACATAAACCTACCAGGATTTCAATGTGAAGTGTGGGCCTGCTTCTTGCTGATGGGATAGTCAAGTTAATTAGGATTGTTGTTGTTGTTAATGTTGTTGTTGTGTGCCTTCAAGTCATTTCAGACTTAGGGCGAAATGATTCTATTCTATGATTCTATGATTCTATGTGGCCCCCGGGCCTTAGTTTGGGGACCCCTGGCTTAGGTAAACAGTGAGCTGGGCTTGACAGTCAGGTGCTCACCCCGACCGGGCTTCGAACTGGCCACCTTTCGGTTGGTAGATCTTATTACTGCGGGTGATTTATCTGGTATTGACGTTGCTCCAGGCTCCAAGCACAGAAGGTGTTGGGTGTCGTCCGCATATTGTTAGCAGTCTAGGGCGAAACTCCGAGCCAAACTAGCAAGGGGTCTAACGTAGATGTTGAAGAGAAGAGGGGAGAGAATGGCACCTTGGGGTACCCCACATAGGAGGGGAGATCTGTCAGAGACGTGATCGATATACAGAGCCAGCCCTAGGTAATTTTCAAGTGTAGGCGAACAGAATGTTGGTGCCCCCCCCCCCCCCAAATCAATCACTGAAAAATAAAAGCATTAGATAAGCGAAAATGTTTGATAATAAGGAGGGATTAAGAAAAAGCCTATTAAATACCAAATTACATTAAGATTTTACAAATTAAGCACTAAAACATCATGTTTTACAACAAATCAACAGAAAAAGCAGTTCAATACCTTGTGGAGGCAGGCCTCAGGAGACAGGAGTTGCCTCGATGGCGCCCCCAACAAGATGGCGCCACAGGCAAATGCCTAGTTGGCCTGGTGGTTGAACCGCCTCTGTCCATATACTCCACGCATTGGCTCCCGTTTCGCAGAAATGAGTCGAACCAATTGAGGGCCTGACCGCGAACTCCAGACATGGCGAGACGGTGAATCATTAGATCGTAGTCAACGGTGTCGAGAAGTACCAGTAGCGCTGATCCGCCGCTATCAGACTGGCGACGAAGTTCATCTGTGATGGCAACCAGGACTGTCTCTGTCCCATGGCCAGGGCGGAAGCCTGACTGGAAAGGGTCCAGGCCGGCTGTATCCTCCAGAAATTGTTGCAATTGTCCCAGTACAGCCCGCTCTATCATCTTACCCAAGAATGGGAGGTTGGAGACGGGATGATAGTTGGCAAGGGTCATGGGATCCAAGCTAGGCTTCCTTAGCAAGGGACGAACCCTTGCCTCTTTTAGCTTGTCCGGTTGTTCAAGAGAGCCATGTGATTTACCAGCTGTGCTACAACCCAGAATATTTGACTTCACATAGGAGGCAACCATAGCTTTCCATTGCTTCCTGGCATTTGATTTTTGTTCAAATATCATACGTACCCTGTTTCCCCGAAAATAAGACATCCCCAGAAAATAAGACCTAGTAGAAGTTTTGCTGAATTGCTAAATATAAGGCCTCCCTTAAAAGTAAGACCTAGTAAAGTTTTTGTTTGGAAGCATGCCTGCCAAACAGAACAGAGCATGGAGGATCATTAAATGTATGTAGCATAGATTGTTGTACATAGAAATAATGGTAGTACAGTAGAGTCTCACTAATCCAAGCCTCGCTTATCCAAGCCTCTGGATAATCCAAGCCATTTTTGTAGTCAATGTTTCCAATATATCGTGATATTTTGGTGCTAAATTCATAAATATAGTAATTACAACATAACATTACTGCGTATTGAACTACTTTTTCTGTCAAATTTGTTGTATAACATGAAGTTTTGGTGCTTAATTTGTAAAATCACAACCTAATTTGATGTTTAATAGACTTTTCCTTGATCAGTCCTTATAATCCAAGATATTCACTTATCCAAGCTTCTGCCGGCCCGTTTAGCTTGGATTAGTGAGACTCTACTGTAACAAGAAATTCTTGATAGGATTCATAGTTTGGTTATGCTGGTTTGTGATAACAACTACTGTACAGTATATAATAAATGTTAAAAAAAATGTTGAACAATAAAATGGAAGAATAAGACATCCCCTGAAAATAAGACCTAGTGCATCTTTGGGAGCAAAAATTAATATAAGACGCTGTCTTATTTTCGGGGAAACAGGGTAGCATTCCTTGCAGTGATGCACTAAAAGCAACGTGGACACGTCAGGCGTCTAAAACGCCATCCAAAGTTGGAGAGGTCTTTGCAGTTGCTTTGTCAAGGCACAGATAGCCAGCCCGTGGTCTCTCCTGGGACATATCACTGCAATGCAGCATCCATCGACAGCAGAAGGAGTAGAAGGCTCCCCAGACTGATAGTTAATTAGATTAGAGACACTACCGAGGAATGCTAATTCGGTGCTGTGCTGTGTTCAGTGTAGCAAAGCAACAGGCACGCAATGGGCAATTCTGACCCGACTAGCCTTGTTCGAGACGGTAATGTCAGATTGGGTGGTCATTAATCTGTTCTTGAGAAATCGCATTACTAAGATGAGACATACTGTGTTTCCCCGAAAATAAGACAGTGCCTTATATTAATTTTTGCTCCCAAAAATGTGCTAGGCCTTATTTTCAGGGGATGTCTTATTTTTCTATGAAGAATTCACATTTATTGTTGAACAAAAAAATGAACATTTTTTATATACTGTACAGTAGTTGTCATCACAAACCAGCATAACCAGACAAACTGTGAATCCTATCAAGAATTTCTTGTTACTACCATTATTTCCATATACAACTAGTATGTACATTTACTGATCCTGCAAGCTCTGGTGTTCTGTTTGGCAAGCGCCGGGCATGCTTCCAAACAAAAACTTTGCTAGTCTTACTTTCGGTGGAGGCCTTATATTTAGCAATTCAGCAAAACTTCTACTAGTTCTTATTTTACGAGGATGTCTTATTTTCGGGGAAACAGGGTAGGTGTTGACATGCTGTCTGTATGCATTCTGACATTCTTACCTTGCTTTCTGGCCTGTTTCCCTATTTTGACCCGTCTTTGGAGGATTCTTTCTTTTCTTGGAGAAGCATACTGTCTGCTACTTCTTTTTCTTGAGAAAAGGACAAATTTTCTATTTAGCTCTGTTTTCAATGCTTGACTTTAAAGGAGCTGTCCAATGTGCTGAACACTGCTCCAAATACAGTAGATCAGGGGTCCTCAAACTTTTTAAGCAGAGGGCCGGTCCACAATCCTTAGCTGATGCCTGTTGGAAGAGCACTTTGGTTTTCTCTATGTTCAATGAGAGGCTGAGCTTCTAGTTTGTTTATAGTGACTTGTAGGTCTTCTTCTGAATGTGCACAGACTACGTTGTCATCGGCATATTGGAGTTCTATAATAGATGTTGTTATAATAGATGCTGTAATAGTTGATGTTGTTGTACCTTAAACAGCTCCTTAAGAGTCAAATGTAGAACGTAGACCAGATTTGCACCACCTCTGACATGGGCGCTTGAGTATGAACACAAAGTCGGTGTACAATAGGAAGCATGCCTTTCACTCATATATCAGGCCTGGGCAAACTTGGGCCCTCCGGGTGTTTTGGACTTTAACTCTCACAATTCCTAACAGCCGGTAGGCTGTTAGGAATTGTGGGAGTTGAAGTCCAAAACACCCGGAGGGCCCAAGTTTGCCCAATGGCTAAAGATATATGCTATCACTGGTGTGGGATATAATCTGTTGTCGTTATGACTAGCGTCTGTCAATAGGGTCGTCGTACATTTTGGTTTTGTTTGTGGGTCAAATGAGTTATCAGTGTCAGTGATATCCAAGGAGCATGATATCTCCAGGGAAATTCATTAATTTATTTTAGAACAGTGGAGAACGTGTCTCGTAATGTAGCTCAGTACACAATAGTACTGCAGTCTGTTTATGATACGCATGAACATGAGAACTTTGCATTCCGGGCACTGGTATGTGTGGCAGAATCCATCCATGATCAGGGATACTTTCTTATGATCACGGGCTTTAAGGAGGCTTCAGTTCTTACCTGCTGTTTCTATAGTAAGAGGCGCTCGGCTGCAGGCACTGGCAGACACATGCGCTTTCCGGGCCTGCCTGCATGCCACACTACTTTCTTTGGAAAGAGAATGCGCATGTGTGGCATGGTGTCCAGGTAGGGCCAGGTGCGCCTGCAGACAAGCACCACTTACTCTAGAGTAAGAGGTGCTCAGCTGCAGGCATGCACACTTTCCATACTTGTGTGCACTTGCTCTCATTGAAAAGAGAGTGCATGTGTGGCATGGTGTCCAGGTAGGGCCAGGTGCGCCTGTAGACAAGCACCACGTATTCTAGAGAAAGAGGTGCTCAGCTGCAGGCATACATGCTTTTTGGACTTGTGTGCACTTTCCTTGGAAAGAGAGTGCATGTGTGGCATGGTGTGCAGGTAGGACTAGGTGTGTCTGCAGACAAGCACCACTTACTCTAGAGAAAGAGGTGCTCAGCTGCAGGCATACATGCTTTCCATACCTGTGTGCACTTACTCTCTTTGGAAAGAGAGTGCATGTGTGGCGTGGTGTCCAGCTAGGGCCAGATGCGCCTGCAGACAAGCATCACATACTCTAGAGTAGGAGGTGCTCAGCTTCAGGCATGCACGCTTTTCAGATTTGTGTGCACGCCATGCCGCACACTCAGTCTCCTTGGAAAGGGAGTGCATGTGTGGTACTATAGTGTAAGAGGCGCTTGGCTGCAGGTACTAGCATGCACACGTGCCAGTGCCTGCAGCTGAGTGCCTCTTACTACAATGTAAGAGGCGCTCGGCTGCAGGTACTAGCATGCACACGTGCCAGTGCCTGCAGCTAAGTGCCTCTTACTATAGTGTAAGAGGCGCTTGGCTGCAGGTACTAGCATGCACGTGTACCAGAGCCTGCAGCCGAGCGCCTCTTACCGCAGAGTAAGAGGCGCTCAGCTGCAGGTCCTAGCAGGCACAAATGCTTTCTGGGCCTGTGCACCACACATGTACTGTCTTTCCAAGGCAAGGAGGCAACTTTTGGGAGGCGGTTGTCTGCAGACAAAAGCAGACTTTTGTGTCAAGGAGATTTTCATGCGTTTCGTGCTCCCGAGGAAATGGAAGACACAAAAGAAACGGTAGAAACGGTAGGAACGAATTCCGCACACAACTCCACTTGATAAATAAATTGTATCCTCATAAAAAAATAGGATGTCGGAATTAATTAAAGAGGAATGGAAATACTGCTGTTAGCTTCACTGGCTAGGATGGGAGTTTATTCTTTCTGTTAGTTCAATAAGCGAGCCTTTGAGTGCAAACTTTCCCCCGCTCCAAAGTCCGTTTCAAAGCTACTGCAAGCCGAACTACCACGACTAACCAAACCAACCCACCCAAAACGCGTGGGAATTGACCGACGTTGTTTCCATGGAGTCTATGTAACAGTGTGTGCCGATTACTCAAAGCGATACGGGCAGGACCTGGTGATCTAGTGATGCTCTAGACTTGTAACTTTTTCTAAGGGGTTTGATCCAGTTATGCCTGCAGTTATGAGATAATTCTTTTATACGTTTGTGGCCAGGAACCCTGCTTTATCGCTTTGTATAGTTTTAAAGTAGTTTAAAGCTTGAATAACATAAAATAACATAATATAATGTTATTTATGTTATTTCCCACGTGAAGAACTCCTGTAAACCTTGCAGTATTGAAACTCAGTGAACAAGGCATCTTAGACAAGCTGAAAAACAAATGGTGGTACGATAAGGGTGAATGTGGAGCCAAGGACTCCGGAAGTAAGGTCAGTCGCTGAAGGTCTTTTTGTACTGATTAGCAATCACATTTTTTTTGACCCACTGTTTTATTTATACCAGAGTAACTTTCCAGAGTTAAGTATTTCCATTCTGAAGGTTCGAGGACAGAAAGGGGAAAAAATTTTTCTAATTTTTTTCATTATAAAAAAAGGAGAAATCTATTTAAAAGCGTAGTAAAAGTGACCGCCTTTCTCTTTTCTAAGGCATTAGTTGTAAGTACGTATATACTTACTCTGATATTTTTCTCTCTAGGCATTTATCAAATAATAACAATAACAGCAACTGTGTTGTCGAAGGCTTTCATGGCCGGAATCACTGGGTTGCTGTGAGTTTTCCGGGCTGTATGGCCACGTCCCCGAAGCATTCTCTCCTGGATAAAGAATATTATTTGAGAACACAGAAATAATATTAATAATAATAATTTTATTTTTGTACCCCGCCACCATCTCCCCAGAGGGACTCGGGGCGGCTTACAGATATAAAACCAGCATACAGTAATATCAAATACAAAAACACACAAATAAATTTAAAAGGCACCACTCCAACAGAATACACAGAAAAGTCACTGAAATCCACAAGCATGTGGACAAGTTCAACAGAAAAGGAGGAAACCATGAAAATGAACACCAACTGGCCTACCAGTATTACAAAACTCTAAAATCAAGACAGTAAATAAAGAGCTGTTGAACTTGCTGGCCGAAAGGTCGGTGCTTTGAATCTGGAGAGTGGGCTGAGCTCCCACTGTTAGCCCCAGCTCCTGCCAACCTAGAAGTTCGAAAACATGCAAATGTGAGTAGATCAATAGGTACTGCTCTGGCGGGAAGGTAACGCAGTCCATGCAGTCATGACCTTGGAGGTGTCTACGGACAACGCCGGCTCTTCGGTTTAGAAATGGAGATGAGCACCAACCCCCAGATTTGGACACAACTAGACTTAATATCAGGGGAAAACATTTACCTTTACCTAAATAAAAAAAAAAACAACATTCAAAATAACAGGGGAATTCCAGGCAAAAAAACAATCAGGGCCAACATCTCCCAACAAAGGATTCCCCAAGGCAGGAATCAGCCAGGCTTTGAAGCTGAAAGGCCGCTCAATGCTAATCAAGGTGATTAATTTCAAAATTATTTCTCCCACCCTGGACATCATTCCACACACACACACACACACACACACACACATATATATAGTAGAGTCTCACTTATCCAAGCTACATGGGCAGAACCTTGGATAAGCAAATATCTTGGATAATAAGGAGGGATTAAGGAAAAGCCTATTAAACATCAAATTAGATCATGATTTTACAAATTAAGCACCAAAACATCATGTTTGACAACAAATTTGACAGAAAAAGTAGTTCAATAGGCAATAATGTTATGTAGTAATTACTGTATTTACGAATTTAGCACCAAAACATCACGATATATTGAAAACATTGACTACAAAAATGGCTTGGATAATCCAGAACCTTGGATAAGTGAGTCTTGGATAAGTGAGACTCTACTGTATATATAAATCCCACTGGCCTAGTTTCTAACAAACCTCACAACCTCTGAGGATGCCTGCCATAGATGTGGGCGAAACGTCAGGAGAGAATGCTTCTGGAACATGGCCAGACAGCCTGGAAAAACTCACAGCAACCCTATTTCAAGCTGGTTTCTCCATTTAAATATATATATATATATATTTGCATATAATTTTTATTTACATTTAAAAAATCTATATCTATTTAAATACATGCACATACAGAGAGAAGTTCCATTTGGTATGATTTATACTTAAATACATGCACATATATAGGAGAAGTTGCATTTGGTATGTGTTTTAAGACACAGTTTGTTTTCTAAAGAGTTCGCACACTTCCTAAATTGCGCTACGAAGTTCGGTAGACAATGGATATTTTTTTGAGAGATAGAAACATAAGAATTGAAGGATGGATTTTTTTTTCTGAGAGGACATCACATTAATACGCATGAAACATCCTTTTTTTGGTTTCCTTCCTTCAAAGAAAGCCTGGAGGGTTGTTTGTTTTTTTTAATTTTTAAAAAAGGAAGTTTTATGATTTCGATAGTTTTATCGCTGGTTCATTCCATAAATTTTGGCCATTTGGTTTTTTTGCTTTTCCGATTATTCATCAAACCATTTTGCTACTGTATTATTATTACATCCCGCACCAGAAAAAAACTTTTGCAATGGCATAGTTTGGTTTCCTTTTTTACGGTATGGCTTCCCGGCTTATTGTCATGAGCGATATTAGGAACAAATTGTGTTTGCCAAGGCGGCGGGTTTGGACAGAGCCTTCTCCGTGGGAATTTTTTTCTGAATGTAGGATGTCCTATATGGAGAAACCACCATGGAGAAGGTCTCCATCCATGCACACGTCTCCTTGATTTTGGGGAAAAACTTACCTGCTATGACGAAACATGGAGACGTATCTCACGGAGCGCTTCCCATCTCCCTCCCATCCAAAGCCAAGCAATATTTATATATCTATCTATCCAATATCTATGTTTTTGGATGCTTTTTCTAAGGCACCGAGCACAGCTTGGTCTCCGGGTCCCATTGGGAATGAATGGGAAGCGGAAACGCATCTTCTGCTCGTGCCTTCGAAAACCTTCGATCATGACCATGACGAGAACGATCGGATGCTTTAAATAATAATAATAATAATAATAGTAATAATAATAATACTAGAAAGCTCCATCTCCTGGTCCTTCTGGAGTCAATGGAGACAGATTGGTCCCAGGAGGACTAGGAATGACGAAGAACTTTGGGCCGATGGATGTTTAAATGCACCAATTGCAGGATCAGCCTCTTGGGAACTCAAAACAAACAGCCGAGTCTTTTAAAACGCCTTTGCTTTTCTCCGGCTGGAGCAGGTTGCCAATTCGGTTTGCTTTTGTTTTCGGTTCCGATGGTTTCCAAATTGGATTCGAGACTTCGCAAGTTCCGAGATTTCCCAAACTTTGCGAGTTCTGAGATTTTCCGATCAGCCGAGGCTAAACCTGCAACTTTTTTTTTTTAAAGAATCACTTTCAATTTTTTCTGCCACAGATTGGTCTGGAATCCAGATTGACATCAACTACTCAGGCCTTGCCTACATAAGAGAGCTGTGCTGGTTGTAGACTATATATTGGGGGTGAAACTGGGGCAAGTCTTGTGTGCGGACACTGCTTTATTTTCCCCCCGTTGCCTTTTGCATTGGCTCCACGGAGGTTTCTCTGCTTCAACGGGGTTCAACCAGCAACATTGGTTGGTTGATCGTTCTTGTTTATTCAATGCTAACAGAGTCTTTGGCTCTGAAGCTGGAAAGCGGCCTGTCCACACTGGGACCTGAACCAGTTTGACTCAGTTGGTTGAATTCTTCTCCATTGACACCTGCACAACTTTCCCATGTTGACAAGCCTTCTGATTTTCTTTGTGTCACAGCTCAAACTATAAGGAGTCAAACAATTGAGAAACCCATGTAGCAGGTAATCCAATCCAGCAGCAAAATGGTTATGATGGTGTCTCAAACAAAACAAAAAAAATATTATTTTTAAATTTCAATCCTATTGCCTTGAGAGTACATTTTAGAGCAGACAGCTTAGCTTAGTGTATTTCAATAAGTTTTTACTGATTTCTTTGTTCAACTCTAGAATGCACTTACTTATTTAGCTCAGCCTGAAAAATAACTGACCAACTTCACCAAACATCAGTGTTGCTATGAAGACATCAGGGAGGGAAAAGATGAGCCAAATTCAGATTATTACTCTCTACGTTCTTTAACGCCTGTCACAACCAAGGCCTTGATAATTATAATTGCACTAATACGCTTGAAAAGTGGCCTTCAGTAAGTTCGTTTGGCTTTGTTCAGCTCCACTCCAGTGGAAAAAGAATGTCTGAACAATTCGATGAAAGAGTCGGACGAGAGCAGTGATATGGACCATGTAGATATGGGCATCCAGCTAGATGGTGAATACCACTGACTTGGGAGCTATTCGGCCTCATTAGTAGCAAGTTATGGGGAGGTAAAACGTTATTTTCTGGGTGTTTAAGCCTTTTTTCTATCATGGGACATGAATCTGGCAAGAGTAGTTTCCGATTCACCCGGTGCCTCTGAAATCGATGCAAAGAGATCTAAAAGTAGCCCGAGCGAGAGAAGCCCACCCTGAGGGTCTCTGGGCCTTTGCAAAGTGTTGTGATTTCCCGTCTGCTTGTTGTTCTTCTCCGTCATGAAACTAACCGACTGGTTCATTTCTCTTAGGACAAGACGAGCGCCCTAAGCCTGAGCAACGTGGCGGGGGTTTTCTATATCCTCGTCGGCGGTCTCGGGCTGGCCATGACGGTGGCCTTGATAGAGTTCTGTTACAAGTCCCGCGCCGAGTCCAAACGAATGAAACTCACAAAGAACACACAAAACTTTAAGCCCGCTCCTGCGCCCAATACCCAGAATTACGCCACGTACAGAGAAGGCTACAACGTGTACGGAACAGAAAGTGTTAAGATCTAGTGGTACGGCTGAAGGTCTAGTAAGCAAATCAACCTGGTTTATGTCTTCTTCTTCTTCTTCTTTTTTCCCTCGGTGTGTCCCTGTGGTGGTGTGTTTTGGTGTTGTGTTCCCCAGCATGGAGTAAACAAACATCTCAGGATCGGAAATGGGACGCAACGTAGCCGACGTCTTTTTGACAGGAGTTCTAGCCACACCTCTCCAAAAACTCAATTCTTAAACCAGTTGCTACTCAACATGCTCCTCATGCTTCCAGGACAACCTTCCTAGGTCACATAATGTTTAAAGCAACCCATATCAATATACATAAGACGCAATGTAGCCCACGTCTTTTTGACACGAGTTCTAGCCACACCTCTCCAAAAGCTCAATTCTTAAACCAGTTGCTACTAGTACTCAACATGCTCCTCATGCTTCCAGAACAACCTTCCTAGGTCACATAATGTTTAAAGCAACCCATATCAATATACATAAGACGCAACGTAACCAACATCTTTTTGACACGAGTTCTAGCCACATCTCTCCAAAAACTCAATTCTTAAACCAGTTGCTACTCAACATGCTCCTCATGCTTCCAGAACAACCTTCCTAGGTCACATAATGTTTAAAGCAACCCATATCAATATACATAAGACGCAACGTAACCAACATCTTTTTGACACGAGTTCTAGCCACATCTCTCCAAAAACTCAGTTCTTAAACCAGTTGCTACTAGTACTCAACATGCTCCTCATGCTTCCAGAACAACCTTCCTAGGTCACATAATGTTTAAAGCAACCCATATCAATATACATAAGACGCAACATAACCAACATCTTTTTGACACGAGTTCTAGCCACATCTCTCCAAAAACTCAATTCTTAAACCAGTTGCTACTCAACATGCTCCTCATGCTTCCAGAACAACCTTCCTAGGTCACATAATGTTTAAAGCAACCCATATCAATATACATAAGACGCAACGTAACCGACGTCTTTTTGACACGAGTTCTAGCCACATCTCTCCAAAAACTCAATTCTTAAACCAGTTGCTACTCAACATGCTCCTCATGCTTCCAGGACAACCTTCCTAGGTCACATAATGTTTAAAGCAACCCATATCAATATACATAAGACGCAACATAACCAACATCTTTTTGACACGAGTTCTAGCCACATCTCTCCAAAAACTCAATTCTTAAACCAGTTGCTACTCAACATGCTCCTCATGCTTCCAGAACAACCTTCCTAGGT
The DNA here is from genome assembly GCF_035594765.1 of Anolis carolinensis. NCBI lineage: Eukaryota > Metazoa > Chordata > Lepidosauria > Squamata > Anolidae > Anolis > Anolis carolinensis. The sequence continues at coordinate 2,397,893 of NW_026943823.1, forward strand.
CACATAATGTTTAAAGCAACCCATATCAATATACATAAGACGCAACGTAACCGACGTCTTTTTGACACGAGTTCTAGCCACATCTCTCCAAAAACTCAATTCTTAAACCAGTTGCTACTCAACATGCTCCTCATGCTTCCAGGACAACCTTCCTAGGTCACATAATGTTTAAAGCAACCCATATCAATATACATAAGACGCAATGTAGCCCACGTCTTTTTGACACGAGTTCTAGCCACACCTCTCCAAAAGCTCAATTCTTAAACCAGTTGCTACTAGTACTCAACATGCTCCTCATGCTTTCAGAACAACCTTCCTAGGTCACATAATGTTTAAAGCAACCCATATCAATATACATAAGACGCAACGTAACCGACGTCTTTTTGACACAAGTTCTAGCCACACCTCTCCAAAAACTCAGTTCTTAAACCAGTTGCTACTCACCATGTTCCTCGTGCTTCCAGAACAACCTACCTGGGTCACATAATGTTTAAAGCAACCCATATCAATATACATAAGACGCAACGTAACCGACGTCTTTTTGACACGAGTTCTAGCCACATCTCTCCAAAAACTCAATTCTTAAACCAGTTGCTACTCAACATGCTCCTCATGCTTCCAGGACAACCTTCCTAGGTCACATAATGTTTAAAGCAACCCATATCAATATACATAAGACGCAATGTAGCCCACGTCTTTTTGACACGAGTTCTAGCCACACCTCTCCAAAAGCTCAATTCTTAAACCAGTTGCTACTAGTACTCAACATGCTCCTCATGCTTTCAGAACAACCTTCCTAGGTCACATAATGTTTAAAGCAACCCATATCAATATACATAAGACGCAACGTAACCGACGTCTTTTTGACACAAGTTCTAGCCACACCTCTCCAAAAACTCAGTTCTTAAACCAGTTGCTACTCACCATGTTCCTCGTGCTTCCAGAACAACCTACCTGGGTCACATCATATTTAAAGCAGCCCATGTCAATATACATAAGACGGGGCCCAATCCGTCTGTTTGTTGCTTTGACAAAACTCAGTGTCAACAACACACCAAATTATGCATTTCATCAATGCCCGGTTGATTGCTTTTTGCAGAAAGGGCCTTGCTAACACAAAACAAGCTTTTTCAAAACATTTTTGTATTTAGTATCAAAAGCATTGCATAATAATAATAAAAATGTTTAAAAGCAATGCTTTTGGGTTGGAAAGATTAGCCGTTTTCGAGAAACGTTGCCCGGGGGTCACCCGACTGGATTGACTCAGTCTTCATGGAGGCTCTTTCCGTGTCCCCCCTTTCAAAACATGAGGCCTAATAAAGCAAATCTCAATTATAAGTTTAAAAACATGCATTTTTGGGTATCCTTTAATAGGGACCCCCAATCTGTACCTCATTGGGTGCATCCTGACACCTTCAGTCTTGACTATTTCAGGTTTTGCCCAGGACTTTGGGTACGTCAGGCTTACATATAGAAATGGACATCATTGACAATTCTCTCCTGCATTTTCTATGCACTTTTGACCCCTTTTGTTTATGAAATTGGACTCTGGTGAACTCAGGTAAGTGTTTTTTCGGAGGTCTTTATCGTGCTGCCAAACAACGGGAGGGAAGGAGAAATAATTTCCACAAAAGTATTAGCAAGAAAGCTAAATGCAATATGTGTCTGTCTGCAATCTATATCTATAAAAATGTTATGTGCATAATTAGGACCTTGTTAGCAACAAAACCACTGGGCCAAATCACACCAAATTTGGCCCCAAAACTAATCACTTTCCAAGGAGTGACCATCAAAAAAGAAAAGCAAAAGAAAACGAGATAAGACCAGAAAAATCCCAAAAATTAAAAAAAAACATTATGCGCATGTGCAAGAAGAAAACAGCCGGGCTTTGAGGCTGCAAGGCTATTTACTGCTATTCCTCCTGGCCAACAAAGGATTCCCATACACCACAGCAACGCGTGGCCGGGCACAGCTAGTAGATAGATAAATGGATAGAAGTTTGAGAGACAAGAGAAAGAGCAAGACAGGTGATTACAATAAAAGGAAAGGGCCAAATTCCCACCCGTAGAAGAACATGTAATGCATTGCTTTCTAACGAGTAAGTCATATTTTATGCTGGTGCCCCGACTGGATATGAAAGGTCACAGCTGTCATGCAGAGATCATTAAGGGAGAATGATGGGCTCGGCGGAAAGTAGTTTCGTTCAGAGTCAGATAGTGTAGAACCTGTGCTGCGTGTCCTCTGCTCGGTTGCAAATAAATGCTGGAGACAGATAGATCTCTCCCTTTTCCAACTTGCAACCTCTTCCTCTCCCTGTGCCAACCCATTAATAATTGTTATGGATTGTTCATGTTGCCGTGAACCTCTGTGCACGATGCACACGAAGTGGATTATACACAGAGGTGGTCCGTTCTGTGAATTTGCATGTGTGTGTGTGCACCTTTCTCCATGTCCTCAAAATCTGAGATTGATTGTCGGTATATTAATAACAATCCTGAAACCTGGACTTGAATGTTCTTTTTCTTGCAGCAGTATAACGGAAAGAGCCCTAGGACCTTTTTTTTATGAGATCATGTCCTCCTCCAACTGGTATTAGTTGCAATCCCAACAGTAGATAAAAAGGAAATTTTCCAAAAAACTATGAGTTATCCCTGTTGTGAATCTGAAGGGAAGGGAGTGTAGGTCTGGTGTCAGCAAGACCTATCAACTTTGCAATTAGAAATTATTTTAGATTGAATGTCCCATGTGTCTTTTTAGACTCTCTAGAGCAGAGCTTTCCAAACTGTGTGTAGCGACATGTTAGTGTGTCAGCTGCAGATTGTAAACATAATGAGAAATGACAAAAAAAATCGGACAAGTATGTTATTATCTTACAAGTCATATATTTTCCAAAAGTTTTCATGAGATGCGTTGTGTCCCCACACATTTCGTTATTGCGATTTATGCATGTGCCTACGTCTCTTCGAAGGGGTCAGTTTAACCACTGATTTGCTACTAAAACCAAATGACTGTGTTGCAAAGTGGTGCACATCCATAACTGTGTCGACAACACAAAAGGTTTGGAAAGATCTACTCTAGACTTCATCAAATCAGCATAGGACATTGTGCGATATTCATCCTCCAGTAACCCCCGATGAAGCCGTCCCCAGCTATTGATAGCACTAACCCTAAGACTTGGATTTGTTTAACGTCAGCTCGTTTTTGTGGGCGTAGGTGTTAAGTTTAATCAATAATCTTCGTAATCCTATTTGAGTACTAGACATCAAAACCATGTCATCCGCGTATAGAAGGGTATTTATGTAACAAGTAACCCTAAGACTTACTTGTTGGGATGAGATCCGGAATCGTCCTCTCCTGGAAAAGATTTGTGCCATTGCGAAATCTCTTTTAAAAATAAAAAACAGGGAGATGGCACACCAGGAAGGTCACCCAGTGAGGAGGGTGGCAATACTGGTAAGTAGCCGCTATCCCAGGATGCAAGAACGCTCCAGGATAGCGGCTCCGTGCAGCAAATTCCTCTGGATTTGTTGCTACGGGTATTATCTTGCTGAAGGCCTTCGTGCTAGAGTTTACCACTACACTCCCCATCCATTCCTGTCTTAACCACCAAACAATACGAGGCAACCACCTCAGCCTACCCAAAGTAGCCCATTAGAAGTAGCAGCAGATGAACCAAAGTAACTACCGTATATACGCGAGTATAAGCCAACCCAAATATAAACCAAGGCACCTAATTTCACCACAAAAAAAAACCTGGGAAAACGTTTTTGTTTTGTTTTTTGGCATAAAGATATAATGAAGTTTATTTGCCAAAAAAGAAAAAGAAACCCAGAATTAAAGTAAAACACATGATTGATGAAAGAAAGAGGGGAGGTTTAGCTACACCTGATTTAAAACTCTACAGTAGAGTCTCACTTATCCAACATAACGGGCCGGCAGAATGTTGGATAAGCGAATATGTTGGATAATAAGGAGAGATTAAGGAAAAGTCTATTAAACATTAAATTAGGTTATGATTTTACAAATTAAGCACCAAAACATCATGTTCTACAACAAAGCCTATTAAACATTAAATTAAGTCAGGATTCCTTAATCCCTCCTTATTATCCAAGATATTCGCTTATCCAAGCATCTGCTGGCCCGTTTAGCTTGGATAAGTGAGACTCTACTGTATTGTCCTTTATGTTGGCTGAGTCAATGATTCTTTGCTTTTCTGTTCTTTAATTGATATCCTTCAGCTTCTTTTCATTTTAAATTCTTCTACTTTAGAGCAGTCTGTGTATTTTATCGGGTTACCTGTGTTTTTCTTTAGTAAAAACGTTAGTTTATCCATGTCCAGTTTTTTTTTTAATTTAAATTATTGAAAAATTCTGAATTTTACATATTCAATACTTAAAACTTACACATTCTTTAACAAATTTGCAATACAGAGATATGTATACCATAGCTCCTATAGTATTTTCACTCTCTAACTATATTACATACTCATATTATTTACCTTTTTTTACCCTTCACCTAGTGCTATCCCTTCACCCCAAACCAGCCAATTACAGTAGAGTCTCACTTATCCAATGTTCTGGATTATCCAACGCATTTTTGGAGTCAATGTTTTCAATACATCGTGATATTTTGGTGCTAAATTCATAAATACAGTAATTACTACATAGCATTACTGCGTATAGAACTACTTTTTCTGCCAAATTTGTTGTCTAACATGATGTTTTGGTGCTTCATTTGTAAAATCATAACCTAATTTGATGTTTAATAGGCTTTTCCTTAATGCCTCCTTATTATCCAACATATTCGCTTATCCAAGCTTCTGCCGGCCCATTTAGCTTGGATAAGTGAGACTCTACTTTATTGAAAACATTGACTACAAAAATGGCTTGGATAATCCAGAACCTTGGATAAGTGAGGCTTGGATAAGTGAGACTCTGCTGTTCATTCTTTAACAAATTTGCAATGCAGTATTATGTATATCATAGCTCCTGTAGTATTTTCACTCTCTAACTATATTACATACTCATATTATTTACCTTTTGTGACCCTTCACCTAGTGCTATCCCTTCACCCCAGACCAGCCAATTACTGTACAATATTTATTTCCAAAATCCCATTGTTTTTTTCTCTCTCGCTTTCTCTAACCATTCTTCCATATTCGGTATTTCCTTTTGCTTCCACTTTTTTAGCAAAGCTTATTCTGGCGGCTGTAGTTAAGTAGGTTCAGTAGAGTCTCACTTATCCAACGTTCTGGATTATCCAACGCATTTTTGTAGTCAATGTTTTCAATGCATTGTGATATTTTGGTGCTAAATTCATAAATACCGTAATTGCTACATAGCATTACTGTGTATTGAACTACTTTTTCTGTCAAATTTGTTGTATAACATGATGTCTTGGTGCTTAATTTGTAAAATCATAACCTATTTTGATGTTTAATAGGCTTTTTCTTAATCTCTCCTTGTTATCCAACATATTCACTTATCCAATGTTCTGCCGGCCCGTTTATGTTGGATAAGTGAGACTCTACTGTATATGGTGCCATATATGTTTTACTGTCCTTTCCGCCCACCCTCTCCAGCTCGGTCCTGTCTCCCGTCGTTCCTTGTCCTCCTCTGTCTCTTCCTCACGGAACCCACCTGAGATCCTTGCCATCTCGTTCTAGATCCCGCCCGGAACGACGGCATGCAACGGGAGGAGCCACCGAGATCCCAGCCACCACTTCAGCGACTTCTGACCACCTGAGCCAATTTCCTTCCCTCCTGGGCGTCGGACCCGACCCGTTCAAGACGACGATGGTGCAATGAACTTTTCATAGGATTTTTCTTTTCCTTCAGTGCCTTATGGGGAGATTCTTAAGACTCAAAAACAATGCAAACCATCAAAAAAACAAACAAACAAACAAGTATTCTTGCTTTGCTTGAAAACTAAACGACGACGACAACGGGAAAGCGGGACTGGTAACCGGACGGTGTTCTCATCCGCGGAAAGAGACGAGAGCGGAGTCTTCTTGTAAAGATAATTTTAACGAAACGTCAACAGAAGCCATTCTTTGATACCACTGCACAGTATATGGACTCAACTCTTTTGAAACCGAAGCAGAGGGTCCTCAAGTGCCCCTTTCCCTCATTAGCAAAAGATTGAGCTGTTCTTGACATTATGCCTCAGAAATGCTACAGCTTATATTTCTAGAACAGCGCGTTGCCTAATTCTGTGTTTTCCTCTTGTACGACTTCATTTCCTTCCCGATTCTCCTAGAGCCTGCCTCATCTTAAGAAAATGCATATATCAAACCAAACAACTGAATGTAACATACAAAAAAGGGGGCAAAAGGAGGCAGAGGTGTCGACAGATTAAAATAAAATAACATATGTCCGAAGATTAAGCTGTCAGGGAAGGATATTGTGTTCTTCACGAAGAGCCACACACAAGGCAGGCCAGGATTTATACCCATTCTCTTCTATCATCTGCAAGTGCTTTTTTTAAAACAACTACCACTGAATTTAGGTTTCCTGCCATATATTATCTAGGGATGTACGCTTATATATATATATTTTGTTAGCATTTAACATCCAACCCTAAAAACGAGAGAATTAATAATATAATAATACACTCAGAACAGATTATAGGTATGTATATGGCGAACTTTCAATGCCGTTATACAGTTGACAAAGACAGACAGACAGTACACAAACAGAGGCAAGGCTTCCTGCTTTTTCCATCTCTGGCATCTGGAGGGTGAGCTCGACTCGGCCAGGGGGAAGTTCTGTTGTTTCATTTTCCACACCGTCCTGATCGAACCACCGGCATGTTTTTCAGGGCGCCTTTTACCTCCCCGCCAAAGCGGTACCTATTTATCTGCTCACATTGCTGTTTTCGAACTGCTGGGTAAGCAGAAGCTAGCGTTGACAGTGGGAGCTCACCCTGACCTGTGGCTTGAAATGCCCACTTTCCGGTCGGCAAGATCTTCTATATCTGGCGGTTTAACCCACTGTGCTAGCCGCAACCCCTACCGTTGATATTTAATTGATAAGAACACAACGTATTTGGAGTTTAGGTTTCCTGCCAAATATTATTTAAGGATGTGCACTTGTATTTTTTTTTGTTTAGCATTTAACATCCAATTCTAAAAGCAAGAGAATGAATAATATAATAATATACTTTATTTATATTCCGCTCTATCTCTCCATGGGGATTCGGAGCGGATTACAGGTGCATATATGGCAAACATTCAATGCTGTTCTGCAATTGACAAAGACAGACAGACAGTAACACAAACAGAGGCAAGGCTTCCAGGGATGTGTGCTTGTATTATTTTTTTGTTAGCATTTAACATCCAATTCTAAAAGCAAGAGAATGAATAATATAATAATATATTCTGCTCTATCTCTCCATGGGGATTTGGAGCGGATTACAGGTGCATATATGGCAAACATTCAATGCTGTTCTGCAATTGACAAAAACAGACAGGCAGCAACACAAACAGAGGCAAGGCTTCCAGGGATGTGTGCTTGTATTTTTTTTGTTTTGTTAGCATTTAACATCCAATTCTAAAAGCAAGAGAATTGGGAAAGTGTTTACCCCCATCATACGATATCATAAAATCCTACCACTTTTAAATTTTCCCTTTATTTCCTTATAATAATTTTAAAAAAACAATCTAACACTGTGCTGTGATGAAGCTTTGCGGCTTCGGAAAAGTCGAACGGGACAGTATCTCACACGAGACCCAAGTCGGTCCGGCTTATGACGAAACGCTCTCGCATTACTGGTAGTAGTTACTGTATTTTCTCAGCTGCTCTCGGTCATCATTTCATCACGACTTATTTAAAAAACCAGAATAAGGATACTTAGGGGCCATATTTACTTTCGTAAGGAATATAACGCATTCCAAAATATGCCTATTGAGAAAGAGACTCTGCTGTCATTACCGCCTTACAGCTTTCGAGATGTCAGAAGAGACCCTTCTTCGGAGAACGGATATTCCCCGATTCGAGCATCTCTTAGCGAAATCCATCTCAAGCCAGGAAAAGATTTCTGGGTCTAGAATATTAAATAAATCCCAAGCTGGAAAGGAATTCTGAGCCTGGAAAATGTAATAAACTTGAAGCCGAGGAAGATTTCCGAACAGTCAGAGCTAGATACACTAGGCGTAGTTGGACCAACTGTCTGAAACCATACAGTAGCTTCTTATACCCATAGCTGCGTTTTTACTATTTGAAAAAAAATCCCATCATCATTTATGAAATAGCTTAAAAAATACAAAATAAAGGCATCATCTACATACTAATTATTACCTCTCTAATACGACGATATGTGCAATTTGGTAGTTCAGCAAGGTTTCATTTCATCAATAACATACTGGATAATATTAAGACAAAAAAACTGAAAAAAATAATGATAATAATATATATTTTTCTTTAAAATTAAAAAAAATTTGAAAGAGGTCACCGAGGATATATTTGATAGCTCATCAAAACTAAAGCATATAAAAGTCACCGAGGATATATTTGATAGTTCATTAAATCAAAGCATATAACATAGAAATCAAAAAGGAAAGAAATACATACGACATTTCCACCCAACGTAACATTAAAAAAAGTAAGATTTCACCTATCTATAGAACTAAAGTTGCTGCTCATGTTTTTACAGAGACGTTAAGCAAAAAGAAAACTGTTCTTTTTCCTGAAACTGTGATTTTAAAATTTCTGAATGCTACGATATTTCAGCAGAAGGAAATGTGAAGCTGTGCAAAACATGTTGTACGTATTTAAGTAAAAAAAGAAAACGGGGGGAAAAAGAGACATTTTCTTAGAAGCTGTATAAAAAGAAATGTATGTTTACCAAATGAAAATAATTTTTTCAGAGTGAAGGCTTCGTGCCGGTGAAGGGTTTGGTAAATGGGTTGCTATTTTTTAAAATGTGCATGTGAATTAAAGACAAATGTCAATTGCTTAAATACAAAACCCACCCAGTCCTGCTCCTAACTTCAGGCTATGGAAGAAGTCTGGCAGCAACCATTTAAGACTCTATTTTTATTCTGTTTTTCCTCCTTATTTTCTTTCTAACACAAACTCCAGCAAACCTTTTTTTGAGATGATTTCTTTATTGGTTGTTAAAACTGCACTTCAGTGAACAGAAGAAGAAAAAAACAAACAACTTGCCAAGCAAACTCATGGCTGGCTGTCAAAGTGTAAAACTGCATGTGTGGACATAAATTCCTGAGCCTCATTTGAATGAGGTCTTGTACAAAGAGTTTTAATACATTTTGTAAATAAAATTGTAAAGAAAATAAAATAAAAAATCATGATTCTGAGCGTGGGACTTGAGGAGATGTTTGGCTCAATGGGTCCCATTTCATGAATATACTTTATTTATATTCTGCTCTATATCTAGCAGATTACAGATACATATATGACAAACATTCAATGCCGTTATACAATTGACAAAGACCACTGCGCAGTGGATGTGTACTGGGCCCATAACCAATTGTCAGAGCGTGAGAGGTTAATTGAGACAAATACCTTTCTCCATCTCAGATTCCTCTCCTTCTGAAAACATGACGCTTATCAAGTCTCATGGAAAAGTAAATTGTCATCAGTCAATCTCGGCATATTCCGCTCTATCTCTGTCTAGCGGATTACAGATACATATATGGCAAACATTCAATGTTGTTATGCAATTGACAAAGACAGACAGTACACAAACAGAGGCAAGGCTTCCCACTTTTTTAAAATCTCCAACGTCTGGAGGCTGTGCTTGACTCGGCCATGGGAAGGCGCTGTTGCTTCACCCTTCCACGCTGAGGAGCCCGTCATCCATAAATCATGATTCTGACCTTTGGACTCAAGGAGATGTTTGGGTCGATGGCCTCATTTCATGAATGTATTTTATTTATATTTCACTCTATCTCTATCTAGTGGATTACAGATACATATATACCAAACATTCAATGTCTTTATACAATTGACAAAGACAGACAGTACACAAACAGAGGCAAGGCTTCCCACTTTTTAAAATCTCCGGCATCTGGAGGCTGTGCTCGATTTGGCCATGGGAAGGCATTGCTGTTTCATTTTCCATGCTGAGGCGCCCGTCATCCATGAATGCCTTCCTTGATTGATTTGCCGGCATGTTTTTCAGGGGTGCCTTTTACCACGACACCAAAGCAGTACCTATTGATCTACTCACATTGCTGTTTTTGAACTGCTTGATAGGCAGAATCTGGGCTGATGTAGGAGCTCACCCCAATTGCAGCTTGAACTGCCAAGCTTCCGGTTGGCAAGATCTTCTGTAGCTGGAAGTTTAACCCGCTGTTAGCAGCAGTCATTGACTTTCTTGGCTATGTTTAATTAAGGAAAGCAAGAGAGTCTTTAGCCTTTTAAGAAACTTTGTTTTCTATATATTTCATTCTGATTTCTAATTCTCAGGTATGTTGAGAAAATAAAAACTAAAGACACATATCATAAGTTATCACTTGTGGCCCATGAGTCTGATTGTCTTCCAAGCTGAACGAATCCTAGAATCCTAGACCTGGCAGGCCATCCAGTCCAACCCCATTCTGCCAAGAAGCAAGAAAATTGCATTCAAAGCACCCTTGACAGATGACCATCCAGCCTCTGCTTAAAAACCTCCAAAGAAGGTGTCTCCACCATAGTACGGAGCAGTGCGTAATATAATCCAGGATGCTAGCTAAACAATATAGTTTTAGTCTTAGGGTTGTTGTGTTTTCTGGGCTGTATGGCCATGTTCCAGAAGCATTCTCTCCTGACGTTTTACCCACATCTGTGGCAGGCATCCTTAGTGTATAGCCATGTTCCAGCAGCATTCTCTCCTGACATTTCATCTACATCTACGGCAGGCATCCTCAGTGTATGGCCATGTTCCAGCAGCATTCTCTCCTGACAGTTCACCCACATATGTGGCAGGCATCCTCAGTGTATAGCCATGTTCCAGCAGCATTCTCTCCTGACGTTTCACCAACATCTGTGGCAGGCATCCTCAGCATATAGCCATGTTCCAGCAGCACTCTCTTCTGACGTTTCACCCACATCTATGGCAGGCATCCTCAGCATATAAATAATAATAATAATAATAATAATAATAATAAAACTTTATTTATACCCCGCCACCATCTCCCCAACGGGGACTCGGGGCGGCATACATGGGGCCATGCCCAGGACAATACAATAACAGAATATAAAAACAACATATCATAGCACAATTAAAACAATACAATAGATAATAATATACATTACAACAAGAAGTCAAAGAAACAGTAAAAACAAGGGCAAGCCGCATGAACACAAAGATATAGCCATATTCCAACAGCTTTCTCTCCTGATTTTTCGCCCACATCTGTGGCAGGCATCCTCAGTGTATAGCCATGTTCCAGCAGCATTCTCTCCTGGACCCTGGACCACCCTAAAGGTGCCTTAAACAACTTCTAAACAGGCCCAAAGGGGCAAAACGAACCCTGGACCACCCTAAAGGGGCCCCAAACAACTTCTAAACAGGCTCAAAGGGGCAAAACAAACCCTGGACACCCTAATGGGGCCTTAAACAACTTCTAAACAGGCTCAAAGGGGCAAAACGAACCCTGGACCACCCTAAAGGGGCCTTAAACAACTTCTAAACAGGCTCAAAGGGGCAAAACGAACCCTGGACCACCCTAAAGGGGCCTTAAACAACTTCTAAACAGGCTCAAAGGGGGAAAACGAACCCTGGACCACCCTCATGGGGCCCCAAACAACTTCTAAACAGGCTCAAAGGGGCAAAACGAACCCTGGACCACCCTAAAGGGGCCTTAAACAACTTCTAAACAGGCTCAAAGGGGCAAAACGAACCCTGGACCACCCTCATGGGGCCTTAAACAACTTCTAAACAGGCCCAAAGGGGCAAAACGAACCCTGGACCGCCCTAAAGGGGCCTTAAACAACTTCTAAACAGGCTCAAAGGGGCAAAACGAACCCTGGACCACCCTAAAGGGCCCTTAAACAACTTCTAAACAGGCTCAAAGGGGCAAAACGAACCCTGGACCACCCTAAAGGGGCCTTAAACAACTTCTAAACAGGCCCAAAGGGGCAAAACGAACCCTGGGCCACCCTAAAGGGGCCTTAAACAACTTCTAAACAGGCCCAAAGGGGCAAAACGAACCCTGGACCACCCTAAAGGGGCCTTAAACAACTTCTAAACAGGGTCAAAGGTGCAAAACGAACCCTAGACCACCCTAAAGGGGCCTTAAACAACTCCTAAACAGGCTCAAAGGGGCAAAACGAACCCTGGACTACCCTAAAGGGGCCTTAAACAACTTCTAAACAGGCTCAAAGGGGCAAAACGAACCCTGGACCACCCTAAAGGGGCCTTAAACAACTTCTAAACAGGCTCAAAGGGGCAAAACGAACCCTGGACCACCCTAAAGGGGCCTTAAACAACTTCTAAACAGGCCCAAAGGGGCAAAACGAACCCTGGACCACCCTAAAGGGGCCCCAAACAACTTCTAAACAGGCTCAAAGGGGCAAAACGAACCCTGGACCACCCTAAAGGGGCCCCAAACAACTTCTAAACAGGCTCAAAGGGGCAAAACAAACCCTGGACTACCCTAAAGGGGCCTTAAACAACTTCTAAACAGGCCCAAAGGGGCAAAACGAACCCTGGACCACCCTAAAGGGGCCTTAAACAACTTCTAAACAGGCCCAAAGGGGCAAAACGAACCCTGGACCACCCTAAAGGGGCCCCAAACAACTTCTAAACAGGCCCAAAGGGGCAAAACGAACCCTGGACCACCCTAAAGGGGCCCCAAACAACTTCTAAACAGGCCCAAAGGGGCAAAACGAACCCTGGACCACCCTAAAGGGGCCTTAAACAACTTCTAAACAGGCTCAAAGGGACAAAACGAACCCTGGACCACCCTAAAGGGGCCTTAAACAACTTCTAAACAGGCTCAAAGGGGCAAAACGAACCCTGGACCACCCTAAAGGGGCCTTAAACAACTTCTAAACAGGCTCAAAGGGGCAAAACGAACCCTGGACCACCCTAAAGGGGCCTTAAACAACTTCTAAACAGGCTCAAAGGGGGAAAACGAACCCTGGACCACCCTAATGGGGCCCCAAACAACTTCTAAACAGGCTCAAAGGGGCAAAACGAACCCTGGACCACCCTAAAGGGGCCTTAAACAACTTCTAAACAGGCTCAAAGGGGCAAAACGAACCCTGGACCACCCTAAAGGGGCCTTAAACAACTTCTAAACAGGCTCAAAGGGGCAAAACGAACCCTGGACCACCCTAATGGGGCCTTAAACAACTTCCAAACAGGCCCAAAGGGGCAAAACGAACCCTGGACCGCCCTAAAGGGGCCTTAAACAACTTCTAAACAGGCCCAAAGGGGCAAAACGAACCCTGGACCGCCCTAAAGGGGCCTTAAACAACTTCTAAACAGGCTCAAAGGGGCAAAACGAACCCTGGACCACCCTAAAGGGGCCTTAAACAACTTCTAAACAGGCCCAAAGGGGCAAAACGAACCCTGGACCACCCTAAAGGGGCCCCAAACAACTTCTAAACAGGCTCAAGGGGGCAAAACGAACCCTGGACCACCCTCATGGGGCCCCAAACAACTTCTAAACAGGCTCAAAGGGGCAAAACGAACCCTGGACCACCCTAATGGGGCCTTAAACAACTTCTAAACAGGCTCAAAGGGGCAAAATGAACCCCGGACCACCCTAAAGGGGCCTTAAACAACTTCTAAACAGGCTCAAAGGGGCAAAACGAACCCTGGACCACCCTAAAGGGGCCTTAAACAACTTCTAAACAGGCTCAAACGGGGAAAACGAACCCTGGACCACCCTAATGGGGCCCCAAACAACTTCTAAACAGGCTCAAAGGGGCAAAACGAACCCTGGACCACCCTAAAGGGGCCTTAAACAACTTCTAAACAGGCTCAAAGGGGCAAAACGAACCCTGGACCACCCTAAAGGGGCTTTAAACAACTTCTAAACAGGCTCAAAGGGGCAAAACGAACCCTGGACTACCCTAAAGGGGCCTTAAACAACTTCTAAACAGGCTCAAAGGGGAAAAACGAAGCCTGGACCACCCTAAAGGGGCCTTAAACAACTTCTAGACAGGCCCAAAGGGGCAAAACGAACCCTGGACCACCCTAATGGGGCCCCCAAACAACTTCTAAACAGGCTCAAAGGGGCAAAACGAACCCTGGACCACCCTAAAGGGGCCTTAAACAACTTCTAAACAGGCTCAAAGGGGCAAAACGAACCCTGGACCACCCTAAAGGGGCCTTAAACAACTTCTAAACAGGCTCAAAGGGGCAAAACGAACCCTGGACCACCCTAATGGGGCCTTAAACAACTTCCAAACAGGCCCAAAGGGGCAAAACGAACCCTGGACCGCCCTAAAGGGGCCTTAAACAACTTCTAAACAGGCCCAAAGGGGCAAAACGAACCCTGGACCGCCCTAAAGGGGCCTTAAACAACTTCTAAACAGGCTCAAAGGGGCAAAACGAACCCTGGACCACCCTAAAGGGGCCTTAAACAACTTCTAAACAGGCCCAAAGGGGCAAAACGAACCCTGGACCACCCTAAAGGGGCCCCAAACAACTTCTAAACAGGCTCAAGGGGGCAAAACGAACCCTGGACCACCCTAAAGGGGCCTTAAACAACTTCTAAACAGGCTCAAAGGGGCAAAATGAACCCCGGACCACCCTAAAGGGGCCCCAAACAACTTCTAAACAGGCCCAAAGGGGCAAAACGAACCCTGGACCACCCTAAAGGGGCCTTAAACAACTTCTAAACAGGCTCAAAGGGGCAAAATGAACCCCGGACCACCCTAAAGGGGCCTTAAACAACTTCTAAACAGGCTCAAAGGGGCAAAACGAACCCTGGACCACCCTAAAGGGGCCTTAAACAACTTCTAAACAGGCTCAAACGGGGAAAACGAACCCTGGACCACCCTAATGGGGGCCCCAAACAACTTCTAAACAGGCTCAAAGGGGCAAAACGAACCCTGGACCACCCTAAAGGGGCCTTAAACAACTTCTAAACAGGCTCAAAGGGGCAAAACGAACCCTGGACCACCCTAAAGGGGCTTTAAACAACTTCTAAACAGGCTCAAAGGGGCAAAACGAACCCTGGACTACCCTAAAGGGGCCTTAAACAACTTCTAAACAGGCTCAAAGGGGAAAAACGAAGCCTGGACCACCCTAAAGGGGCCTTAAACAACTTCTAGACAGGCCCAAAGGGGCAAAACGAACCCTGGACCACCCTCATGGGGCCTTAAACAACTTCTAAACAGGCTCAAAGGGGCAAAACGAACCCTGGACCACCCTAAAGGGGCCTTAAACAACTTCTAAACAGGCTCAAAGGGGCAAAACGAACCCTGGACCACCCTAAAGGGGCCTTAAACAACTTCTAAACAGGCTCAAAGGGGCAAAACGAACCCTGGACCACCCTCATGGGGCCTTAAACAACTTCTAAACAGGCTCAAAGGGGCAAAACGAACCCTGGACCACCCTAAAGGGGCCCCAAACAACTTCTAAACAGGCTCAAAGGGGCAAAACGAAACCTGGACCACCCTAAAGGGGCCCCAAACAACTTCTAAACAGGCTCAAAGGGGCAAAAAGAACCCGGGACCACCCTAAAGGGGCCTTAAACAACTTCCAAACGGGCTCAAAGGGGCAAAACGAACCCTGGACCACCCTAAAGGGGCCTTAAACAACTTCTAAACAGGCTCAAAGGGACAAAACGAACCCTGGACCACCCTAAAGGGGCCTTAAACAACTTCTAAACAGGCTCAAAGGGGCAAAACGAACCCTGGACCACCCTAAAGGG
>NW_026943823.1:2413927-2551427 GCF_035594765.1 Anolis carolinensis
TGGTGTAATTTAAATCTAGTAATTGGTTATTTTTTGCTGATATCCAAATCCCTAAGTATTTTATTTTGGCTGGTGTTTCCATGCCTGAGATTTCTTGTAGCTCTTTTTGCTTCCTTTTGGACATATTTTTGGTAAGGATCATTGTTTTCTTTTTATTAATTTTAAGGCCTGCAACCCTTCCGAATTCTTCAATTTTTGCCGTCCACTTTTGAATATTTTGAATTGGGTTTTCTATGATACAGATAACATCATCGGCAAAGGCACGGTACTTGTAATCCTGTTTATCTAATCTAATACCTTGTAAGTTTGTGTCCTTTTGAATTGCTCTCAGCAGAATCTCTAATGCCATAATAAATATTAACGGGGATAGGGGACAGCCCTGTCTTGTTCCTTTATTGATTTTGATTTTACTCGTCTCTTGCCCGTTGATAAGTATTTTCGCCCATTGAACATCATAAATGCTATTTATGCCATTTTGAATTTGTGCGCCTAAATCTAATTCTTGAAACAGCAATTTAAAAAAAGTCCAATTCAAGTTATCAAAGGCTTTCTCTGCATCCACAGAGAGAAAACCCACTTCTCTTTGATTGTGTTGTTCATAAAATTCCAATGCGTCAATAATTGTTCTTACATTATCTTTGATAGATCTAGAGGGGAGGAAACCTGTTTGATCTTCTCCTATCCATCCCTCCAGGAATTCTTTCAGTCTATTAGCTAGGATTTTTGTAAAGATCTTGTAATCGGTATTTAAAAGCGATATGGGTCTATAATTCCTAACCTCGGATAGATCTACACCTTCTTTAGGAATCATTGTTATTGTGGCCTCCCTCCATGATTCTGGAATGACTTGAGTTTGTAGTGCCTGATTCATCAATTTTTTAAGGAATAAGATTACTTCTGATTGTTCTAATTTATAAAAGCCAGCTATAAAGCCGTCCGGACCCGGCGTTTTATTACTGTCAAGACTTCTTATTGCCATAAGAATTTCTTTTTCTGCTATCTCCCTGTTGAGGTCCAATCTTTGCTCGTCTGTTATTTTATCCAATTTCTGTTTCCCTAGGTATTCTGTTATATTCTCCGGGTTGATATTATCTTTGGAGTATAGGTACTCGTAATATTTTTGAAAAGCCTCACTTATTTCTTTATCTGAATTTACTATTTTTCCCTCCGTTTTAATTTTCATAATCTGTTGATTTTGTTTTTTCTTTCTTATTAACCTGGCTAGCCACTTCCCTGGTTTGTTTGCGTTTTCAAACGCTTGTTGCTTTACCCATTTTATTTTTTTGGCGACTTCTTCTAGGTCCCATCTTTCCTTCATTTTTACCAGGAGCGCTAAATTTCTTTTTATTTCTTGATTTTTGGGGTTAGCTTTTAATTCTTTTTCTTTTCCTTCAATTTCTTTATTTAACCTCACCCGCTCTAAATCTTTTTGCCTTCTTTTGCTCGAATTTAATTGTATAAGAAATCCTCTAGCTACTGCTTTATACGCATCCCACACAATTTGGGAGCTTGTTTCACCGTTATCATTTATACTAAAGTATTCCTTAGTCATCGCTTTAATTTTAATAATATCCTGCTCCTTTTTAAGTAAGTTTTCGTTTAGCCTCCATTTTTTTTGAATATACTTCTTATTTATTATCATTATTAATGGGCAGTGGTCTGATAAATCCCTAGCCAGTATATCTATCTTAGATATTGTTGTCGATAGTGATTTGGAGGTCCAGATCATGTCGATTCTGGACCATGCTTGGTGCCTGTTAGAGAAGTGTGTATAATCTTTTCTCTTGGGGTTTAATTCTCTCCATGGGTCTATTAAGTCATATTCTTCTTTTAGTGCTATAAGGTTTTTCGGCAGGGATGGTGTAACCTTCACTCTCTTGGTTCTATTTGTTTTGTCTAGTTCTACGTCTAATACTCCATTGAAATCACCAAGGAGTATTAAGTGATCAAATTCTGAATTCTTAATATTTTCTGTCAGAGTTTTAGTAAATTTTGATTTAGGACCATTAGGTGCATAAATGTTACATATTAAAAATTTTTCCTTTTCAAAGTCTATAGTTACTGCAACTACCCTACCCTCATTATCCTTAAATGTTTCTTTGGCTGGAAATTTATCATCTATATATAAGACAACTCCTCTTTTCTTTACATTATCTGCCGAAATGAAAGATTGGCCTAGATAGCCTTTATTCAATAACTTAACATGCTTAAGATCTATATGCGTTTCTTGAATTGCTATTATGTTATATTTTTCTTTTCTTAATTTATTAAATAATCTATTCCGTTTATTGGGTGCATTCAGCCCATTAACATTGTTGGAAAAGCATTTCAATTGACAACTAACTTTACTCATCTCTATGGGTCTCTTCATCTTCTTTTGGTCCTTCCACCTCTGAATCCTCTTGGTCAGTGTTCAAATCCAGTTCAGCCACTGTTGCATCCTTATGTTTCGGTGATTCAAACCTTCTTTTTTTGGTTTCTTTAGGGTTTTTGCCACTGCCTGATGATAATGATAACCTATTGATATTTACATCTTTCTTAAGCATTCTGAAAAAGTCTTTAGCCTCTTCTTCCGTGGTTACCCAGATTTTGTCTTCTTTATAAGTTGCCATTAGGCCTTCATATCTCTCCCATCTGTATTTAATTTGTCTCTTCTTAAGTTCATCTGTGAGGAAATAGTACTTCCTTCTTCTGTTTAATGTTGACTTTGGGTATTCTTTTAAGATAATCACTTTCCTCTCCTTGTACCAGATTGGGTTCCGCGCATTTCTTCTAAGGACTTCATCACGTGTAGTTTTTTTTTAGGAAATGTACAATAACATCCTTGACTACTTTGTTTTTCTTGGTATAGTTGGACTGCACTCTGTAGACTCTGTCGATCTGCCCACATGCTTCCTGCTCAGTACACTGCAAAAGCTGGGCTGTTAGTTGGGTTATCACCCACCCTATATCTTCCTTTTCTTCTTCTTGCACATTTCTGTATCTCAGTTGAAATTCCAGGGCCTGGTACTCTAATCTTTCTTGCATTTTTTCCAGTTTTGATCCCTTTTCTTCCATAATCTCAATCTTTTCTTGCAGTTTACTTTGCGTTTTATCATTCGTCCTGTTTGCTATTTTTAGGTCACTAATGTCATTAGAGTTTTTTATAATTTCTTTCTTCATTGCACCGATCTCCTCTCTCCATTCTTTCTTTAGACCTGCCATTTCTTCTTGAAATGATTTATATTGCAGGTCCTGTTTTTTGGCCATCGTTTGAACCTCATTTTGCAGAAGGTCCTGTTTCTCTGAGATTTTCCTAATCTCCATCAAGATATCTTTTAGACTTCCCTCCTCTGGGAGTGAGGACCTCCTTACGTTTAATCTGGAGTCCATTCTATCTTTCTCCACTTTCCATTTAGGGATTGCCATTGCTTCGAGTTATATAGCTCAATGAGTGCTATTTGCTAATTTTGGGGGATAGTCCGTGATGGTCACTTAGTATTTTAGCCTGTCACGTTTATACCAACCAGCATTTATAGCTATTAGTCATAGAGTCATACAAATATAGCAAGGATTTCTCCGTTCTCTTCCCCTTGTATATAGCTGGTGGTAAGTGGTAGTAAATGGTCCTCACCGTTGATTATAAGTGGTCTCCGCCGCTATTTTAGCCCTCAACATGCACTGCTGGTTCAGGACTGAGTTGAGGTCTCTTTGGTTCCTTTTCCCTTATCGCTCTCCCTTCTGATCAGACCTATCCGTTCAGCCTTTTATCAGCTCCCCTCTCTATTTCAAGCCACGATACCTTGCTCTGGGAGCGGCGCCTGAGTTAGTTTATTTTTGTTTCCCCTTTTTGGTCAGGACTGTATTGGTAACTGCACTGCGTTTCGTTAAGAAATGTCCTCCCGGAACACTTGCCCGTTCCTTAGGTTCCCTTCTGTCCCTTCTGTCCCTTCCGGTTCTTTAGCTATTGCATCAGGCACCACTTCCTGTAGTTTGTTTAAAGAAGGGAATCCCCTAGACACAACAACATGGCGCCAAGGACACCCACCTTCCCAAGGTAATACCCTTCCCTTGTGAGAGCTCTTCCTCTCGACCACCGTGACTTCTGCCTATGGGTTTCCTTCCCTTGGTTCTTTCCTCTCGTCTGGCGGGGGCAGCTGCTAGAAGTTATTTATTTGCTTATCTCTCTATTGTTAGTTTGTTAATCGGATAATTAGATAGCTGCTAGTCCGTTGCTCCGTTGCACGATAGATGTTTATAGCCGCCAACCCACCAAGTAGCCGTGGCCACTGACTATTAAATACCAATCGGTTTTCGAGTTGTTCAGCATAAGGTAGCCCTCGGCTTACCTTTTATTCTCGCTTCTACAAGTATGCCGCGGTTAGGCAGACAGATAATACGGGTTGATTTCCCCGCTTCCCGCTTGTCGACCCGCCGGTCTTGGACCTCCGGACCCACTAGACCCTTACCCTTGAGGGGCAAGGTTCGTTGGGGCCGTCGGAGGTGAGCCAAAGGTACCGGCGTCTCTTCCCAATTCGATCCCTGGGAGGAGAGGGAGCTGCCGCTCTACCTGGTCAGACTTGCGGTTGGTTCCCTCAGAGCACTGAAGGGACCCTGCCTGTCGCCATCACCACGCCACCGGAAGTCCCCACCTTAAACAACTTCTAAACAGGCTCAAAGGGGCAAAACGAACCCTGGACCACCCTAATGGGGCCTTAAACAACTTCTAAACAGGCCCAAAGGGGCAAAACGAACCCTGGACCACCCTCATGGGGCCTTAAACAACTTCTAAACAGGCTCAAAGGGGCAAAACGAACCCTGGACCACCCTAAAGGGGCCTTAAACAACTTCTAAACAGGCTCAAAGGGGCAAAACGAACCCTGGACCACCCTAAAGGGGCCTTAAACAACTTCTAAACAGGCTCAAAGGGGCAAAACGAACCCGGGACCACCCTCATGGGGCCTTAAACAACTTCTAAACAGGCTCAAAGGGGCAAAACGAACGCTGGACCACCCTAAAGGGGCCTTAAACAACTTCTAAACAGGCTCAAAAGGGCAAAACGAACCCTGGACCACCCTCATGGGGCCTTAAACAACTTCTAAACAGGCTCAAAAGGGCAAAACGAACCCTGGACCACCCTCATGGGGCCTTAAACAACTTCTAAACAGGCTCAAAGGGGCAAAACGAACCCTGGACCACCCTAAAGGGGCCTTAAACAACTTCTAAACAGGCCCAAAGGGGCAAAACGAACCCTGGACCACCCTAAAGGGGCCTTAAACAACTTCTAAACAGGCTCAAAGGGGAAAAACGAACCCTGGACCACCCAAAAGGGGCATTAAACAACTTCTAAACAGGCTCAAAGGGGCAAAACGAACCCTGGACCACCCTCATGGGGCCTTAAACAACTTCTAAACAGGCTCAAAGGGGCAAAACGAACCCTGGACCACCCTCATGGGGCCTTAAACAACTTCTAAACAGGCTCAAAGGGGCAAAACGAACGCTGGACCACCCTAAAGGGGCCTTAAACAACTTCTAAACAGGCTCAAAAGGGCAAAACGAACCCTGGACCACCCTCATGGGGCCTTAAACAACTTCTAAACAGGCTCAAAGGGGCAAAACGAACCCTGGACCACCCTAAAGGGGCCTTAAACAACTTCTAAACAGGCCCAAAGGGGCAAAACGAACCCTGGACCACCCTAAAGGGGCCTTAAACAACTTCTAAACAGGCTCAAAGGGGAAAAACGAACCCTGGACAACCCAAAAGGGGCATTAAACAACTTCTAAACAGGCTCAAAGGGGCAAAACGAACCCTGGACCACCCTAAAGGGGCCTTAAACAAATTCTAAACAGGCCCAAAGGGGCAAAACGAACCCTGGACCACCCTAAAGGGACCTTAAACAACTTCTAAACAGGCCCAAAGGGGCAAAACGAACCCTGGACCACCCTAAAGGGGCCTTAAACAACTTCTAAACAGGCTCAAAGGGGCAAAACGAACCCTGGACCACCCTAAAGGGGCCTTAAACAACTTCTAAACAGGCTCAAAGGGGCAAAACGAACCCTGGACCACCCTAAAGGGGCCTTAAACAACTTCTAAACAGGCCCAAAGGGGCAAAACGAACCCTGGACCACCCTCATGGGGCCTTAAACAACTTCTAAACAGGCTCAAAGGGGCAAAACGAACCCTGGACCACCCTCATGGGGCCTTAAACAACTTCTAAACAGGCTCAAAGGGGCAAAACGAACCCTGGACCACCCTAAAGGGGCCTTAAACAACTTCTAAACAGGCTCAAAGGGGCAAAACGAACCCTGGACCCCCCTAATGGGGCCTTAAACAACTTCTAAACAGGCCCAAAGGGGCAAAACGAACCCTGGACCACCCTCATGGGGCCTTAAACAACTTCTAAACAGGCTCAAAGGGGCAAAACGTACCCTGGACCACCCTCATGGGGTCTTAAACAACTTCTAAACAGGCTCAAAGGGGCAAAACGAACCCTGGACCACCCTCATGGGGCCTTAAACAACTTCTAAACAGGCTCAAAGGGGCAAAACGAACCCTGGACCACCCTAAAGGGGCCTTAAACAACTTCTAAACAGGCTCAAAAGGGCAAAACGAACCCTGGACCACCCTAAAGGGGCCTTAAACAACTTCTAAACAGGCTCAAAGGGGCAAAACGAACCCTGGACCACCCTCATGGGGCCTTAAACAACTTCTAAACAGGCTCAAAGGGGCAAAACGAACGCTGGACCACCCTAAAGGGGCCTTAAACAACTTCTAAACAGGCTCAAAAGGGCAAAACGAACCCTGGACCACCCTCATGGGGCCTTAAACAACTTCTAAACAGGCTCAAAGGGGCAAAACGAACCCTGGACCACCCTAAAGGGGCCTTAAACAACTTCTAAACAGGCCCAAAGGGGCAAAACGAACCCTGGACCACCCTAAAGGGGCCTTAAACAACTTCTAAACAGGCTCAAAGGGGCAAAACGAACCCTGGACCACCCTCATGGGGCCCCAAACAACTTCTAAACAGGCTCAAAGGGGCAAAATGAACCCTGGACCACCCTCATGGGGCCTTAAACAACTTCTAAACAGGCTCAAAGGGGCAAAACGAACCCTGGACCACCCTAAAGGGGCCTTAAACAACTTCTAAACAGGCTCAAAGGGGCAAAACGAACCCTGGACCACCCTAATGGGGCCTTAAACAACTTCTAAACAGGCCCAAAGGGGCAAAACGAACCCTGGACCACCCTCATGGGGCCTTAAACAACTTCTAAACAGGCTCAAAGGGGCAAAACGTACCCTGGACCACCCTCATGGGGTCTTAAACAACTTCTAAACAGGCTCAAAGGGGCAAAACGAACCCTGGACCACCCTAATGGGGCCTTAAACAACTTCTAAACAGGCTCAAAGGGGCAAAACGAACCCTGGACCACCCTAAAGGGGCCTTAAACAACTTCTAAACAGGCTCAAAAGGGCAAAACGAACCCTGGACCACCCTAAAGGGGCCTTAAACAACTTCTAAACAGGCTCAAAGGGGCAAAACGAACCCTGGACCACCCTCATGGGGCCTTAAACAACTTCTAAACAGGCTCAAAGGGGCAAAACGAACCCTGGACCACCCTAAAGGGGCCTTAAACAACTTCTAAACAGGCTCAAAGGGGCAAAACGAACCCTGGACCACCCTAAAGGGGCCTTAAACAACTTCTAAACAGGCTCAAAGGGGCAAAACGAACCCTGGACCACCCTAAAGGGGCCTTAAACAACTTCTAAACAGGCCCAAAGGGGCAAAACGAACCCTGGACCACCCTCATGGGGCCTTAAACAACTTCTAAACAGGCTCAAAGGGGCAAAACGAACCCTGGACCACCCTCATGGGGCCTTAAACAACTTCTAAACAGGCTCAAAGGGGCAAAACGAACCCTGGACCACCCTAAAGGGGCCTTAAACAACTTCTAAACAGGCTCAAAGGGGCAAAACGAACCCTGGACCCCCCTAATGGGGCCTTAAACAACTTCTAAACAGGCCCAAAGGGGCAAAACGAACCCTGGACCACCCTCATGGGGCCTTAAACAACTTCTAAACAGGCTCAAAGGGGCAAAAGGTACCCTGGACCACCCTCATGGGGTCTTAAACAACTTCTAAACAGGCTCAAAGGGGCAAAACGAACCCTGGACCACCCTCATGGGGCCCCAAACAACTTCTAAACAGGCTCAAAGGGGCAAAATGAACCCTGGACCACCCTCATGGGGCCTTAAACAACTTCTAAACAGGCTCAAAGGGGCAAAACGAACCCTGGACCACCCTAAAGGGGCCTTAAACAACTTCTAAACAGGCTCAAAGGGGCAAAACGAACCCTGGACCACCCTCATGGGGCCTTAAACAACTTCTAAACAGGCTCAAAGGGGCAAAACGAACCCTGGACCACCCTAAAGGGGCCTTAAACAACTTCTAAACAGGCTCAAAGGGGCAAAACGAACCCTGGACCACCCTAAAGGGGCCTTAAACAACTTCTAAACAGGCTCAAAGGGGCAAAACGAACCCTGGACCACCCTAAAGGGGCCTTAAACAACTTCTAAACAGGCCCAAAGGGGCAAAACGAACCCTGGACCACCCTCATGGGGCCTTAAACAACTTCTAAACAGGCTCAAAGGGGCAAAACGAACCCTGGACCACCCTCATGGGGCCTTAAACAACTTCTAAACAGGCTCAAAGGGGCAAAACGAACCCTGGACCACCCTAAAGGGGCCTTAAACAACTTCTAAACAGGCTCAAAGGGGCAAAACGAACCCTGGACCCCCCTAATGGGGCCTTAAACAACTTCTAAACAGGCCCAAAGGGGCAAAACGAACCCTGGACCACCCTCATGGGGCCTTAAACAACTTCTAAACAGGCTCAAAGGGGCAAAAGGTACCCTGGACCACCCTCATGGGGTCTTAAACAACTTCTAAACAGGCTCAAAGGGGCAAAACGAACCCTGGACCACCCTCATGGGGCCTTAAACAACTTCTAAACAGGCTCAAAGGGGCAAAACGAACCCTGGACCACCCTAAAGGGGCCTTAAACAACTTCTAAACAGGCTCAAAAGGGCAAAACGAACCCTGGACCACCCTAAAGGGGCCTTAAACAACTTCTAAACAGGCTCAAAGGGGCAAAACGAACCCTGGACCACCCTCATGGGGCCTTAAACAACTTCTAAACAGGCTCAAAGGGGCAAAACGAACGCTGGACCACCCTAAAGGGGCCTTAAACAACTTCTAAACAGGCTCAAAAGGGCAAAACGAACCCTGGACCACCCTCATGGGGCCTTAAACAACTTCTAAACAGGCTCAAAGGGGCAAAACGAACCCTGGACCACCCTAAAGGGGCCTTAAACAACTTCTAAACAGGCCCAAAGGGGCAAAACGAACCCTGGACCACCCTAAAGGGGCCTTAAACAACTTCTAAACAGGCTCAAAGGGGCAAAACGAACCCTGGACCACCCTCATGGGGCCCCAAACAACTTCTAAACAGGCTCAAAGGGGAAAAACGAACCCTGGACAACCCAAAAGGGGCATTAAACAACTTCTAAACAGGCTCAAAGGGGCAAAACGAACCCTGGACAACCCAAAAGGGGCCTTAAACAACTTCTAAACAGGCCCAAAGGGGCAAAACGAACCCTGGACCACCCTAAAGGGGCCTTAAACAACTTCTAAACAGGCTCAAAGGGGCAAAACGAACCCTGGACCACCCTCATGGGGCCCCAAACAACTTCTAAACGGGCTCAAAGGGGCAAAACGAACCCTGGACCACCCTAATGGGGCCTTAAACAACTTCTAAACAGGCTCAAAGGGGCAAAACGAACCCTGGACCACCCTAAAGGGGCCTTAAACAACTTCTAAACAGGCTCAAAGGGGCAAAACGAACACTGGACCACCCTAATGGGGCCTTAAACAACTTCTAAACAGGCCCAAAGGGGTAAAACGAACCCTGGACCACCCTCATGGGGCCTTAAACAACTTCTAAACAGGCTCAAAGGGGCAAAACGTACCCTGGACCACCCTCATGGGGTCTTAAACAACTTCTAAACAGGCTCAAAGGGGCAAAACGAACCCTGGACCACCCTAAAGGGGCCTTAAACAACTTCTAAACAGGCTCAAAGGGGCAAAACGAACCCTGGACCACCCTAAAGGGGCCTTAAACAACTTCTAAACAGGCCCAAAGGGGCAAAACGAACCCTGGACCACCCTCATGGTGCCTTAAACAACTTCTAAACAGGCTCAAAGGGGCAAAACGAACCCTGGACCACCCTCATGGGGCCTTAAACAACTTCTAAACAGGCTCAAAGGGGCAAAACGAACCCTGGAGCACCCTAAAGGGGCCTTAAACAACTTCTAAACAGGCTCAAAGGGGCAAAACGAACCCTGGACCACCCTCATGGGGCCTTAAACAACTTCTAAACAGGCCGAAAGGGGCAAAACGAACCCTGGACCACCCTCATGGGGCCTTAAACAACTTCTAAACAGGCTCAAAGGGGCAAAACGAACCCTGGACCACCCTCATGGGGCCTTAAACAACTTCTAAACAGGCCCAAAGGGGCAAAACCAACCCTGGACCACCCTAAAGGGGCCTTAAACAACTTCTAAACAGGCTCAAAGAGGCAAAACGAACCCTGGAACACCCTAATGGGGCCTTAAACAACTTCTAAACAGGCTCAAAGGGGCAAAACGAACCCTTGACCACCATAAAGGGGCCTTAAACAACTTCTAAACAGGCTCAAAAGGGCAAAACGAACCCTGGACCACCCTAAAGGGGCCTTAAACAACTTCTAAACAGGCTCAAAGGGGCAAAACAAACCCTGGACCACCCTAAAGGGGCCTTAAACAACTTCTAAACAGGCTCAAAGGGGCAAAACGAACCCTGGACCACCCTAATGGGGCCTTAAACAACTTCTAAACAGGCTCAAAGGGGAAAAACGAACCCTGGACCACCCTCATGGGGCCTTAAACAACTTCTAAACAGGCTCAAAGGGGCAAAACGAACCATGGACCACCCTAATGGGGCCTTAAACAACTTCTAAACAGGCTCAAAGGGGCAAAACGAACCCTGGACCACCCTAAAGGGGCCTTAATCAACTTCTAAACAGGCTCAAAGGGGCAAAACGAACCCTGGACCACCCTAAAGGGGCCTTAAACAAATTCTAAACAGGCCCAAAGGGGCAAAACGAACCCTGGACCACCCTAAAGGGGCCTTAAACAACTTCTAAACAGGCCCAAAGGGGCAAAACGAACCCTGGACCACCCTAAAGGGGCCTTAAACAACTTCTAAACAGGCTCAAAGGGGCAAAACGAACCCTGGACCACCCTAAAGGGGCCTTAAACAACTTCTAAACAGGCTCAAAGGGGCAAAACGAACCCTGGACCAACCTAAAGGGGCCTTAAACAACTTCTAAACAGGCCCAAAGGGGCAAAACGAACCCTGGACCACCCTCATGGGGCCTTAAACAACTTCTAAACAGGCTCAAAGGGGCAAAACGAACCCTGGACCACCCTCATGGGGCCTTAAACAACTTCTAAACAGGCCCAAAGGGGCAAAACGAACCCTGGACCACCCTCATGGGGCCTTAAACAACTTCTAAACAGGCTCAAAGGGGCAAAACGAACCCTGGACCACCCTCATGGGGTCTTAAACAACTTCTAAACAGGCTCAAAGGGGCAAAACGAACCCTGGACCACCCTCATGGGGCCTTAAACAACTTCTAAACAGGCCGAAAGGGGCAAAACGAACCCTGGACCACCATCATGGGGCCTTAAACAACTTCTAAACAGGCTAAAAGGGGCAAAACGAACCCTGGACCACCCTCATGGGGCCTTAAACAACTTCTAAACAGGCTCAAAGGGGCAAAACGAACCCTGGACCACCCTCATGGGGCCTTAAACAACTTCTAAACAGGCCCAAAGGGGCAAAACCAACCCTGGACCACCCTAAAGGGGCCTTAAACAACTTCTAAACAGGCTCAAAGAGGCAAAACGAACCCTGGAGCACCCTAACGGGGCCTTAAACAACTTCTAAACAGGCTCAAAGGGGCAAAACGAACCCTGGACCACCCTCATGGGGCCTTAAACAACTTCTAAACAGGCTCAAAGGGGCAAAACGAACCCTTGACCACCATAAAGGGGCCTTAAACAACTTCTAAACAGGCTCAAAAGGGCAAAACGAACCCTGGACCACCCTAAAGGGGCCTTAAACAACTTCTAAACAGGCTCAAAGGGGCAAAACAAACCCTGGACCACCCTAAAGGGGCCTTAAACAACTTCTAAACAGGCTCAAAGGGGCAAAACGAACCCTGGACCACCCTAATGGGGCCTTAAACAACTTCTAAACAGGCTCAAAGGGGAAAAACGAACCCTGGACCACCCTCATGGGGCCTTAAACAACTTCTAAACAGGCTCAAAGGGGCAAAACGAACCATGGACCACCCTAATGGGGCCTTAAACAACTTCTAAACAGGCTCAAAGGGGCAAAACGAACCCTGGACCACCCTAAAGGGGCCTTAATCAACTTCTAAACAGGCTCAAAGGGGCAAAACGAACCCTGGACCACCCTAAAGGGGCCTTAAACAAATTCTAAACAGGCCCAAAGGGGCAAAACGAACCCTGGACCACCCTAAAGGGTCCTTAAACAACTTCTAAACAGGCCCAAAGGGGCAAAACGAACCCTGGACCACCCTAAAGGGGCCTTAATCAACTTCTAAACAGGCTCAAAGGGGCAAAACGAACCCTGGACCACCCTAAAGGGTCCTTAAACAACTTCTAAACAGGCTCAAAGGGGCAAAACGAACCCTGGACCACCCTAAAGGGGCCTTAATCAACTTCTAAACAGGCTCAAAGGGGCAAAACGAACCCTGGACCACCCTAAAGGGGCCTTAAACAACTTCTAAACAGGCCCAAAGGGGCAAAACGAACCCTGGACCACCCTAAAGGGGCCTTAAACAACTTCTAAACAGGCTCAAAGGGGCAAAACGAACCCTGGACCACCCTAAAGGGGCCTTAAACAACTTCTAAACAGGCTCAAAGGGGCAAAACGAACCCTGGACCACCCTAAAGGGGCCTTAAACAACTTCTAAACAGGCCCAAAGGGGCAAAACGAACCCTGGACCACCCTAAAGGGGCCTTAAACAACTTCTAAACAGGCTCAAAGGGGCAAAACGAACCCTGGACCACCCTCATGGGGCCTTAAACAACTTCTAAACAGGCTCAAAGGGGCAAAACGAACCCTGGAGCACCCTAAAGGGGCCTTAAACAACTTCTAAACAGGCTCAAAGGGGCAAAACGAACCCTGGACCACCCTCATGGGGCCTTAAACAACTTCTAAACAGGCCGAAAGGGGCAAAACGAACCCTGGACCACCCTCATGGGGCCTTAAACAACTTCTAAACAGGCCCAAAGGGGCAAAACGAACCCTGGACCACCCTCATGGGGCCTTAAACAACTTCTAAACAGGCTCAAAGGGGCAAAACGAACCCTGGACCACCCTCATGGGGCCTTAAACAACTTCTAAACAGGCCCAAAGGGGCAAAACCAACCCTGGACCACCCTAAAGGGGCCTTAAACAACTTCTAAACAGGCTCAAAGAGGCAAAACGAACCCTGGAGCACCCTAATGGGGCCTTAAACAACTTCTAAACAGGCTCAAAGGGGCAAAACGAACCCTGGACCACCCTCATGGTGCCTTAAACAACTTCTAAACAGGCTCAAAGGGGCAAAACGAACCCTTGACCACCATAAAGGGGCCTTAAACAACTTCTAAACAGGCTCAAAAGGGCAAAACGAACCCTGGACCACCCTAAAGGGGCCTTAAACAACTTCTAAACAGGCTCAAAGGGGCAAAACAAACCCTGGACCACCCTCATGGGGCCCCAAACAACTTCTAAACAGGCCCAAAGGGGCAAAACGAACCCTGGACCACCCTAAAGGGGCCTTAAACAACTTCTAAACAGGCTCAAAGGGGCAAAACAAACCCTGGACCACCCTCATGGGGCCCCAAACAACTTCTAAACAGGCCCAAAGGGGCAAAACAAACCCTGGACCACCCTAAAGGGGCCTTAAACAACTTCTAAACAGGCTCAAAGGGGCAAAACGAACCCTGGACCACCCTAATGGGGCCTTAAACAACTTCTAAACAGGCTCAAAGGGGAAAAACGAACCCTGGACCACCCTCATGGGGCCTTAAACAACTTCTAAACAGGCTCAAAGGGGCAAAACGAACCATGGACCACCCTAATGGGGCCTTAAACAACTTCTAAACAGGCTCAAAGGGGCAAAATGAACCATGGACCACCCTAAAGGGGCCTTAAACAACTTCTAAACAGGCTCAAAGGCGCAAAACGAACCCTGGACCACCCTAATGGGGCCTTAAACAACTTCTAAACAGGCCCAAAGGGGCAAAACGAACCCTGGACCACCCTAAAGGGGCCTTAAACAACTTCTAAACAGGCTCAAAGGCGCAAAACGAACCCTGGACCACCCTAATGGGGCCTTAAACAACTTCTAAACAGGCTCAAAGGGGCAGATATACACCTCTGAGGATGCCTGCCATAGATGTGGGCGAAACGTCAGGAGAGAATGCTTCTGGAACATGGCCACACAGCCTGGAAAACACACAACCACCCTGTGATCCCGGCCATGAAAGCCTTCGACAACACATTGTTCTAGTCTTAGTTAATCGGTGACTTCATTTCCTGCTCAGAATGGAATCAGAGGTGGAAATGTTTCACAGACGCGCACACACAGCCTGTCACGCTAAGCCAAACATTTTTGCAGCACAACAAACACGGAGGAAGGTGACAAGCCGAACCAGCCTCATGCCGGTGATTGATATTCTAACCACCTGAAGCAAATGGCAAAATCTCTAGCATGCCACTGAGACCCGGGCTGTTAATTTGTTCGACTATTCAAACTGTGCAAGTGCGAAGGAGACTGTAATGACAGACTAATAAATAAAGCTCTCGCTGGGCACGGCGGCTCCAGATGCAAGCTGCCATGTGCCAGGAGCAAGAACGTGGTCGGCAGATTGATCTGACTCAACTCTGCCCCAAAGATCAGCAAGCCAGGCTCCACTGCGTTGGGTTGGGTTGCTGCTGAATTTGGAAAAGTTACTTTTCACGGCCAAGGGGTCCTCGGCGGTGACATTGCAAACAATTGATTTTTCCAAGCCTTAGGGTTCGATCACGTCACCATTGAGTTAAAACTATAACATGTATTTAAGTAAGCAACGTTTGGTTTCAAGGAATGCATCAAGAAATAATGTCGTTTGACACGACATTCAAGGCTTTGGTTCAAATGCTGTGGAATCGTGGAAGATGAAGTTCGGTGAGTCACACCAGCCCTTTTTGGCAAAGATCTTGCAAAACTACAGTGTTTGGTTTGTCCCCGGAGACAAATCAATAAAGAAATAGATCGATAGATGCTCGCAGATGCAACAGTCATAGTCCTCAGAGCAAAACCAACATTGTGCCACTGTGCTGATAACATGATGCACAACCAGTGTGACATACATACATACATACATATACATACACACACACACGTGCTTGGGTACCTGGCGATGACTGGGTTACGTAATTTGTAACACTATTTATGAGAAAAAGTCAGTCTTTTTTTATTAACACTCCCATTAGAAAATGCATTAGGATGTGGGTGAACTACAATTCAAGGTCCAAGGTCAAGCACCACCAAACCCCACCAGTGTTTAGAGTTGGCCATGTTGGATCTGCATGCCAAATTTGAGTCCGATCAATTGTCAATCGGGTTCAGTGATGTCTGGATGCAGGTGAACTACAACTCCCAAAATCTATCAAGCACCCCCAAACCATGCCAGTGTTCAGAGTTGGCCACATTGGGTCTCCGTGCCAAATTTGAGTCCGATCAATTGTCAATCGGGTTCAGCGATGTCTGGATGCAGGTGAACTACAACTCCCAAAATCTATCTAGCACCCCTAAACCAGTATTCAGAGTTGGCCATGTTGGATCTGAGTGACAAGTTTGGGTCCGATCCATTGTCAACTGGGTTCAGTGCTTTCTGTATGTGCGTAAACTACAACTCCCAGAATCTAAGGTTAATCCCCTCTTTAAAAACCCTTCAGCATTTCCTGTTGGCCCTAGGGATCCTGTGTGCCAAGCTTGGTCCAGGCCCATCATTGTTGGGGCTCAAACTGCGCTTTGGTTATAGGCAAACTATACATCCCAGCAACTACAACTCCCAAAAGTCAAGGTCAATTCCCCCCAAAACCTGACAGTACCCAAATTTGACTCTCGGCCAGAAATAATTCAGAATGAGAAAGATCTGCTGTTAACGTTGTCACCATTATAGCAGCAAAATCAGCCGTGCAGATTTTGGAGGAAATAAAAGGAAAAGCAAAGAAAGCTGAAGTCTAGATGCCAAACGGATTGGATTGCTTCTCATGGCACTCATTTGGAGCAACACTGACATTCAGTGGCCGTTTCGGTCTGACATAAAAACACCAACTCTTTTTCTTTCTACGGGGATTTTGCAAATGCATGAACGTGCAGCTGCTGAGATTGCAAAACAAAGGAAGTATCACGTCAATTGCAGTTAATTATCGCATTATAAAAGTGCTGCAAAGAGCGTCTGGACAGAAAAGAAGCACACAGGAGCTAAAACAGAGATATGTTTTTAGATATTTGAAAAACTGACATCTATATACAGTAGAATCTCACTTATCCAACACTCGCTCATCCAACGTTCTGGTTTATCCAAGCCATTTTTGTAGTCAATGTTTTCAATACATCGTGATATTTTGGTGCTAAATTCGTAAATACAATAATTACTACATAGCATTACTGTGTATTGAACTACTTTTTCTGTCAAGTTTGTTGTATAACATGTTTTGGTGCTTAATTTGTAAAATCATAACCTAATTTAATGTTTAATAGGCTTTTCCTTAATCTCTCCTTATTATCCAACATATTCGCTTATCCAATGTTCTGCCGGCCCGTTTACATTGGATAAGCGAGACTCTACTGTACCATATATACTCGAGTATAAGCCGACCCAAGAGAAAAAGAGGCTGAAGCAACTTTGTGAGATTGTAAACAACAGACGGACAGTATCAGTGAGATTGTAAACAACACAAATATAGTGTCCCTACTTTGCAGATTTTCACTTTTAGCGGGTGGTCCTGGAACGTAACCCCCGCAATAAGTGAGGAAACCCTGTACTCACATTTGTGTTGTGACTCAGCCGGAACCTCAGATTGACTCTGATGAGGATTTTTCAAATAAGTAGTCGTTTCAATAAAGTTTCATATTCAAAATCAGGTTCACAATGTCCCTGTTGTAGAAGATGAGGAACAGAGAGTTTTTCCTACAGCAGGGAATAATGTTGATGATACTGAAACTAACCAGGTGAAAATTGACTTAGAAAAGGAGGATAGTTCTCAGTCTGATAGCAAGCTGGCTGACACTAATGAGCAGGCTGGCCTTGATGAAACAGGCTCTTTGGATCGAGCTGACCATTTGGAATTCAGGGTTCGGAGGAGTGCAAACAAGAAGGAGGTCAGAGGCCAAAGAAATGCTTTCATGTTTTGTAAAGGTGTTTGGAGACAAACCTTTGTCAAAGCAACTTTCGTTCTACCAAGAAGCAAGCTCTCGTTTTCTTAGATTATCTAGCAGCCTATGTGTTCATGTTCTTGGTACTTTGTCATGCTCTATTGGGACTTGGTTTATTCCTTGTGATTTCTGGAATTATTCACAATGGGTTTATTTTGCAATTATCTTTTTGAACTTTACTTTTGCTTTCAAAGAACCTTTTTATCTATTTTCTAATAAACTAAAAAGACTTCAACCTGTGTGCAGTTTGGTGTATACAGCAAGGTGAAGCTAATCTGAGGTGCGACAATTTGCATGTTTTCGAACTGCTAGGTTAGCAGAAGCTGGGGCTAACAGCAGGTGCTCACTCCACTCTCCAGATTCGAACCTGCAACCTTTCACACACATCCGGGTGTCCCCTGGGCAACGTCTCTGTAGACGGCCAATTCTCTCACACCAGAAACTACTCACAGCATGTTCTGACATGATTTTAAAAAATCTATAATGGGTTGCTATGGACATCTTCACAATTTCTGCTTCTGACTCATACTAAAGAAGTGTTATTTCTTTTCATCTACAGAAAATGCTCAAAGAGAATTGGTTCAAAGAAGGGGAATAAAGTTGGGTCAATTCTGTTTGCTCTTTTGATCCAACTTTATTCCACTTCGGCAAGACTTCTTAGGCCTTTAGGACATCGATCCAAAAAGGCTTTGAGACACAAGAAATAGATGAAGTTGTAATAAAATCCTTCCAACAAGGAACGGACAATAACGCAAAACTCGAACTTCAGTACACAAACCGCCCGAATAAGCAACACACACAATGATTTACGACCCATTGAGAAAACTATTGTTTATTTAGAAAAAAGGTTACACTGGTAGAATTTATCAGATAAAAAAATTTGTTTTCCTTTTTTTAAAAATGTCATTGTGAAACTTTTTGTTTTCGACTAAACTTCGGCGATACAAAGCTCCTGCAGCTGTAATATTGAAACCTAATTTATTATTATTATTATTTTTGAAATTTTAGCTTGGAAGAAAGTTATTTTTCCCCAATTTCTCTAAAAACATTATGACAAAAAACGTAAGGTGTTAAGTGAGGAAAAGGACAAAGTGTAGGTAGGGTTGTTCGCTTCTGAAACACGGTCAATGCTGTGCACATAATATACAAATAATTCATACGCACCGCGTGACAGCAGCGCTCCCCGCTTCGCTTTTAGTTATCGATATTAAAAACAATAAATAAAAAAATGGGTTTTAAATGAGGTAAATTCCCAAGGTTCAATAACTGTTTTATTTGGAGGTTTTCAAAACACCTAAAATAACGCATTTTCCAACCGAAAAAGGATTTGACTAAACTCAGGCAGTATTTCGATCCCCGAATGTGGCCTTCTGTACACGTGGAAACCCCTCACTGATTTTGCACGATGGCAACGGTTTGCAGCACATTGTGCTCAAAATATGGAACATGTAACACTTTCAGCCAGGTACTGAAAATAAATGCTTAAGAAACTAAGAGACGAGTTAAAAATACAGTAATGTACAACTTAACAATCAAATCTTCCGTGCCGGGAGGGAAATAAAAGCAAGAGAACTGAATAATTTAAGGAGATGCAGATGGGTCCTCTTCGTAAGAATTTCTTGTGCAATCTAGAGTCCAGAAAGATCAGTTTCCCGGCCACAGCTCGATTTTTCCCCCATATCTTCTTGGCCTAAAAGGGAAAATCAAACAGATTT
Organism: Anolis carolinensis; assembly: GCF_035594765.1. Lineage (NCBI taxonomy): Eukaryota > Metazoa > Chordata > Lepidosauria > Squamata > Anolidae > Anolis > Anolis carolinensis. Next base: position 2,433,225 of record NW_026943823.1, read on the forward strand.
CCTAAACATCAGACACAATGTTTTTAAATCTACCATTGATTTCACAACACTTTAAATATATATATATATATATATATATATATATATATATATATATATATATATATTTATTTAATTCAGTCACTTTGATACTTAGCCAAGTCAGGCCACCATCAATAATAACAATAACAATAACAATAGGGTTGCAGTGGCGCTGCAGGTTAAACTGCTAAACTGCAGAACTTGCTAACTGGGACGGGATGAGCTCTCTCTGTTAGCCCCAGCTTCTGCCAACCTAGCAGTTCGAAAACTTGCAAATGTGAGTAGATCAATAGGTACCATTCCAGCGGGAAGGTTGTTGTTGTTGTTATTATTATTATTAAAGCATTGTACGCAAGTCTATAAACATACATATTAAAATGTAGTTCTATAAAAGATACATATTAAAGCATATTTCCATAAAATATGTATTAAAACACACAGGACAGAGATTAAACACAGGTTATGAGTTTAACACTCCTGCTCAAAACTGGTTGGGTAGTCCTGCCAGAAGAAGGTTTTTAAATTCCGACATTTGATCATGGTTAACTTCCACGAAAACCATTCAGGTCTTCTTAGTTTTCAGAACAAAAGCAACATGACTTGAAGTCAGACTTTGCTTTTAGTGAAAGACAACTGTTTCAAGGCAACGACAACTGACAACGTGAACCATTTTGGACAACGCTTCTCCCATAACAGAGCATCGAACTGCCCTCCTTACCTTGGTCAGAAGAGTGTTCATTATCTGTGTTTGTCTGAAGATTTATGAGTAGATTAACCATTAAGGAAAATAACTGTTTTAAAGAAGGCGGCCTTGGAAAATCATTTTTACAGTAACTACTGCATAGGTCTAGAAATGTTAGCCACAAAAACCAACCTAAAACAATTGCTCAGGTGATGTAAGTATCTTACTCTGAGCGGAAAAGGAAGAGCTTTGTTCATCCCAGGAAGAATCTGTGTCACTATAACAATATAATCATATTATGCTATACTAATAATATAATATTGCAATATAATAATGCAATATAATAATAATAATAATACACTATTATAATGGTATATTTATATTATATGTAAGATTACTAATAATATTACAATATAGTGTTATAGTATAATATTGTAATATATATTGCTTATATTGTGCTGTACGAATAATATAACATATTGTATGTATATATGGCTTGTAAGCCGCCCTGAGTCCTCTTTAAAGTAACTACTGCATAGGTCTAGAAATGTTAGCCACAAAAACCAACCTAAAACAATTGTTCAGGTGATGTAAGTATCTTACTCTGAGAGGAATAGGAAGAGCTTTGTTCATCCCAGGAGGAATCTGTGTCACTATAACAATATAATCATATTATGCTATACTAATAATATAATATTGCAATATAATAATGCAATATAATAATAATAATAATACACTATTATAATGGTATATTTATATTATATGTAAGATTACTAATAATATTACAATATAGTGTTATAGTACAATATTGTAATATATATTGCTTATATTGTGCTATACGAATAATATAATATATTGTATGTATATATGGCTTGTAAGCTGCCCTGAGTCCTCTTTAAAATAACTACTGCATAGGTCTAGAACTGTTAGCCACAAAGACCAACCTAAAACAATTGCTCAGGTGATGCAAATATCTTACTCTGAGCAGAATAGGAAAAGCTTTGTTCATCCCAGGAAGAATCTCTACTCTCTCGTATGCGCTGCTGCTTCTTGCCTTATTTTAATGCCTGGGTGGGGATATGGCAGCAGTGGCTCTTTTCCGTAACTCTCAACTTATCCACAAGTCATACAAAAATCCGTAATTTCAACCCCATAACCCGCCCTCCCCTTCTGCACAAACGTCTACGGCGGTCACACATGGAAGGGATATTGTTTCTTCTCTTCTTTGCCCCCCGTACTGTCCCGCTTCTCCTTCTTCTCGGATTTCTCCTTATCGTGTCTGGACTCCTAAAACAAAATTGGGTAAAAATAAGAGGAAACATTATTTTTATTTATATATAAATCTATATATATAAAAGAGTGATGGCATCAGGGCAGCGGACAAAACAACAAAACTACAGGCCCCCCAACCGCGAAATTTGACAACACAACCCATCATTCATGGCTCTAGGTTGATATAACAAAAAGAAAAGAAAAATAAAGTCCTAATTAGAGGGAGAGGAATAATTGTTTTTAGCCAATTGCTGCCAGTTTGAAGGCTAAGCTCCACCCACTTGGTCTCCTAGCAACCTACTCAGCCCAGGGGACAGGCACAGTTAGGCCTCACTTAGGCCTCTTTCACAGATTATCAGATTTTAACTGGATTATATGGCAGTGTAGACTGAAGGCCCTTCCAAACAGCTATATAACCCATTTAGAATCTTATATTATCTGCTTTGAACTTGGTTATCTTGACTCCACACTGCCATATAATCCACTTCAGTGTGCATACTAAACATAAAGACAACCATACAACAGACATTCAATACCACCACTACCTCAACAATTTCTCACCAACACCCCAGACAACGCCACAGCAACGCGTGGCCGGGCACAGCTAGTGTGTATGTGTGTGTGTGTGTGTGTATGTGTGTGTGTGTGTGTGTGTGTGTGTGTATGTATGTATGTATGTATGTATGTATGTATGTGTATATATATATATATATATATATATATATATATATATATATATATATATCAAAAGAACAGTGAAAGAATAAATAAGCTAAAAAGGAAAGGAAGGATTACTGGGTTGCTGTGAGTTTCTGGCCATGTTCCAGAAGCATTCTCTCCTGACGTTTTGCCTACATCTATGGCAGGCACCATAGAGGTTTCTAGTATCACATATGTTACATCCTCATATGGAGGAGATTCACATGCTTCCAAATGTGGTGTTTGCTTCCAAAAGGTACCAAATCCTTTTATTTTATTTTATCATAATAATAATAAGAATAATTTTATTTTTGTACTCCGCCACCATCTCCCCAGAGGGACTCGGGGCGGCTTACAGATACAAAACCAGCATACAGTAATATCAAATACAAAAACACACAAATAAATTTAAAAGGCATTAAAAAATCACAATAATTATAAAACACATGAAAAACACAACAATAAAAACATAAAATCATTACAATCATTTAAAAAAATAAAACTTTAATTATTTCAAGAATAGTAATAATAAAAATATGCTGAGAATATGCATTCTTTCTCTAAAAATCTCATTTTTTTCTAAGTTATTTGGACACATTTTGACAGTTTCTGATCTGTACATAATATTCTACTCCTGGCTAACAACCAGCTGCCATCTATAATTCATTTTTTTCCCAACTGGATTTGTTACCTTTTGGGAAACACTCTACAAATGTCCAATCAACATCTCGTTCAAGTATTTTGCTAGAAATACTAAAAAAAGCAATATAGATATGTATGTGGTCTTGCCTTTTTGCTACCAGATGAGCTTTTTTCCATCTTTTCGACTTTTATGGAATCTCCTTTCTCTTTGCTGGAAGATTTTGATTTGTTTTTCTCCTTTTCCTTTTCGTTGGAGCGAGGAGAATCGGAAGGGCTTACACTCTTACTATGCTTGGAAGAACCAGCTGAGAAGGAGACAAAAAACAACAACACACCAAGTTATAATTTCCTCATCTCAGGGAGACCAATGTTTACAAAGGGAAAACGGCGTAAGAAAACCTACTTGTTCCGTTCTCCTCTTTCCGACGCTTCATTGAATCCTGCGGCACTTCCCGGTCACTATTGGAATGATCCTAATTAGAGACAACATTAACAAATTGAACACAGGTGTATAAAACAAAGGAAAGTAATTTGTCAAAGTTGCTTTTCCCCTTTGAACTGCCTGTTTTGCGCTTGCCCCAGAGATCCTGGTAGCAGGCTGTTTACGTTTTTTCATCTTCACAAAAATGCAAAGGCTATTTTCATTAGACGCAATTGAAGAGATGACACGAGTGTATAAAGATCACCAACCCTTTTCCGATCTTTCCTTTCCTTTTCCTCTTTCTTTTCTCTCTCTCTGGATCTTTCCCTTGATTTGTCCAAATCTTTCTTGTCCACTTCTCTCTCCTTACTCTTGGACAGGGTTGGAACGGAGTGGTTAACATAATGCTGTTAAATCAAGGCAACAGTACCAGGGATTAATGCGTATTTTTAAGAGGCGGAACATCAGAATAATATGTCACTTTTACCAACATTCTGAAATATTATTATCATGTCAAGGTCTGGAGGTCCATCAGAGGTTCCTTAAATACTGAATACCATATATACTCGAAGATAAGCCGAGTTTTTCAGCTCATTCAAGCCGGCAGCGGAGCCTGGATGCCGTTGCTTGCAATAGATGATCTATTTATCTCTCATCTTACCCTCCCTTATCAGTGTGTTTACTTTTCCAAAGCCTCCCTCGCTCTTAACCAAAGAAATATTTTGAAATGGGAAAGAAGCCCTTGCAAGTCAGGAAGAAGAAATATATATACAGTAGAGTCTCACTTATCCAACATAAACGGGCCGGCAGAATGTTGGATAAGCGAATATGTTGGATAATAAGGAGGCATTAAGGAAAAACCTATTAAATTAGGTTATGATTTTACAAATGAAGCACCAAAACATCATGTTAGACAACAAATCCGGCAGAAAAAGTAGTTCAATGCGCAGTAATGCTATGTAGTAATTACTGTATTTATGAATTTAGCACCAAAATATCACGATATATTGAAAACATTGACTACAAAAATGCGTTGGATAATCCAGAACGTTGGATAAGCGAGTGTTGGATAAGTGAGACTCTACTGTGTATATATATATATATATATATATATACCCATTAAGCTTATAAAAGCATTTCCCCCCGAAATATTTGTTAATCTCTGCTACAGATAAATAGGCATTTCCCCCTGCAAGCCTTTGCAATCCCTATGTACCTTTCTTTATATTTGTATCTATCTATCTATATTAATTTTATATATGAATTTCCCCGTCATATTTTTGCAAATCCTATATACATATAGATAGCTAGAGATTTCCAAGTCTTTGCAAATCCTATATATATATAGATAGCTAGAGATTTCCATGTACCTGTATATCTGTATACATTATTTTATATATGAATTTTCACCACATGTTTGCAAGTCTTTGCAATTCCTATACAGATATAATTATCTATATATAGAGATGTCTAGATATATATATATATATATATATATATATATATATATATATATATATATATGAAAATAGGGCTTGCAAATATTGCAGGGGAAATGCCCATGCACACACGCACAGATTTCTAGATAGGTATAAACATAAATATATAGGGCTTGCAAATATTACTGGAGGTAAATGCACATATATAGAGATAAGATTTGCAAACGTTTCAGGGGAAATGCATATGTGATATTAGTATATATAATTATAGATCTATATCTAGCTCTGCATTGTTTATGTAGGCATTGAATGTTTGCCTGTTACTATGTTGGAAGCTGGCCTGAGTACTCATGGGGAGATAGGGCAGGGTACAAATGAAGTTGCTGTTGTTGTTGTTGTTATTATTATTATTTTATTGTTAATACCATATTGTTTTTGTTGACCCTACTTTTCCACTTACAGAGCTAGTTTACTGTTTTTCTTTGAAATACAGTAAATATTCAAAAACCTTTAACCTACTGATGTCTCAATGTAATTTCATTGGGCTCTATTTTCATTTTGAAATTGACCCGTAGCTGCTGCATCTCCCACCCTCGGCTTATACTCGAGTCAATAAGTTTCTCCAGTTTTTTGTGGTAAAATTAGGTGCCTCGGCTTATATTAGCGTCGGCTTATACTCGAGTATATATGGTATCTCAACACAGAATGATTATTTTCATTAATAAGAACGATATACAGTGATACTTAAGAGTTTAATTTGTTCCGTGACTCAAATTACTCTCACCCGAAAGTGAATTTTCCCACTGACCAATGCACCTCTTACAATGCCTCCTGTGGCCTTACTATACTCATTGTTATGACTATAAAAGCAACCCTTTGGCGGCATTTTCTGTATTCTCTGGGTGACTGAAAGAGTCAAACCTTTGCCGAAGATTCCTTGAGTTCGCTGAGGTTGTCCTGTTGGAAATGAATGGAGATGAGACGTGAGCTCGCACAGTTCTCAGAAACCACGGGGACTTGGGCAAGCAGGGCCAGACCCTTGAAACAAAGAAAACAGCTATTCCTTCCAGGAATAAGTCCAGAGTTAATAATTCTCAAAAACAGGCATGCAGGAATCTGTGCTAAGTGCAGAAAGGAAATCAGACACAAGGTAAATAATTCTTTGAAAGGCCCACCAAACCCACAAAGAAAAAAAAGCTATATTCCTAGTTAAATTACATAATTTTCCCAGCTAAATATTGACGGTAGCCATTTTAAAAAGCATAGCTACCTTAGTCTGTTAAAGTATAACAGAAAATCTTGTGCTAGCTTTTAAGAATAACATATTTAGTTTAGCATCACTTTTCATGTACTATCTGCTTCCTCTGATAAAGCATTTGAGCATCAAGTATATACACACCATTGCGGGTATGAGGTCAATATTATAATGGATGCATAACATGAAAAATATATTCATAATTGTGAGTCAATATTATGAAAAATTTATTCATAATTGTGTATAAACTTGAGGGTCAGATACGACATTTTGCACATCAGAGGACATGAAGTGCAATCCTTGCAAGCCCAAGTTTTTGGTCTTAAAACTCGCCTTGTTGTTGTAACAATAGATGTTGGGCACCACCGAATTATTTTTTTTATAGAAAGTTATACTAAAGTATAATTGAATATTTCAGTCGTTCCCACACACTTGCATAAAGCATAGGAAGGACTTCAACCCAATGACTGACTATGACTCGGGAATAACAAAGTCGTTTTATTTGTCTAGTAAATTGCTTTGTGCCTTCGTCCAACCTCTTCAAAAACAACAACAAAGGGGATTCTTTGAAAGGTTGGCAAGATGGCAACACCCCCACACAAACAATCCATTCCTCCCAGGGCTCTGAGGCGGTAGAGCGGTAACTTACAGTTTCAAAGCTTCAACGTACTGCAAACTCAAAGATTCCATATGAGCTTTGGAGATGGTTTAGAAATAATAATAATAATAAAAGATTTATAAAAAAAGAAAAAAAAAACACGGAGCAAGGAATTGCTACCCTGAGTCTTCCAAGAAGGCTACAGCCATGGTTTTGTGCTGCGCTCGGCTGCTGGGGTTTTTTCTCTTTGCTGGGCGGAAGGAAGGTTTTGGCCTCCACGTCTGGTTTAAGCGCAATGCGGAGCTCAACGGGGTGGGAGCCCACCGGAATATAAACAAACCTCGCAGGGAAGGTGCAACAGAAGCTGCCTGCTCATCACTCAACACACACAACTACAGGAGAACTGATCGCCAAGGAGGCTTTTTGGGGGGAAAAACGGGGCTCCTTGCCAAGGCTCCTCCTCCTCGGAAGGCACACATCGGTATTGACGCTCATCGAGAAGCCTGACGCATTCATTCAGAGGCATCGCGCATCCTGCCGTCCTCCGGAAACTCTCTCTTCGGCGCTACGCGTTCTTCCACGTGAATGCCCAAACGCACGCTCCGCTCTGCTTCCATCAGAGACTTGGTTTTGCTTGTAGCTACCACTGCACTCCACAAAAATATAGATCTGACTGTTTAAAAACAGCGAGGCACTTTCGGTTTTGTGTTTCAAAAAAAATCTTCCGAACTCTATTTACAACATTTCCGCTAGGTCCTTGAAGCTTTGTTTCTTTTTTCTAATAATTTTTTTTTCTCTCTCTCTCTCTTAATAAGGAAAAAAAGAGTCCATCAACCAAGAAAAGGAATGCATTTTTCTCTAATGCAAACATGAACGCTCCCAATGGCTCCAACTTGGCACAAAACTTGACGGAAGTCGGACAATGGCATTCCAAACACGACAGCCTAAAAATGGGCGCTGCCTTCCTCAGGCTATACTAACCTTTACTGTAGAGGAATGCGATGGAGAACAGTGGCTATCAACTTTGCGGCGTTTTTGTTCTGGGGAAGAGAGAGAGAAAGGAGACGCAATGTTACTCAGCCATTACATCGCACATCAATCAATCAAAATAATAATAATAATAATAAACTTTATTTATACCCCGCCACCATCTCCCCAACGGGGACTCGGGGCAGCTTACATGGGGCCATGCCCAGAACAATACAATATAACAAAATATAATAACAAAATATAATAACAATATATATATAATAAAACTTTTATTACAGTCCGAAGACCCAACTGGCTCAGCAGTAAATGGTGCACAACTACAAACATATTAATAAACTAGTTGTGTCCGGCCACGCGTTACTGTGGTGTATGGGAATCCTTTGTTGCCAGGTGACTACTTCCTTTGTAGGGGAATCCTTGTTTGGCCAGCTTGAATTGCACTGAATAGTCTTGCAGCTTAAAAGCCTAGCTACTTTCTATATAGGGGCATTTTTTTTTGGTTTTTTTAATGGTCACTCCTTGGAAAGCAATCAGTTTTGTGGCCAAATTTGGCGTGATTTGGCCCAGTGGTTTTGTTGTTAACTCGGTCCTAATTATGCACATTACATTATATATATATATATATATATATATATATATATATATATATATATATATATATAAAAAATAAATCACAAGGCCATAGGCACTTGGGAAGTGTTCGACTTGTGATTTTGTGATACGAAATCCAGCATATCTATCTTGTTTGCTGTGTCATAATAAAATAATAATAATAATAATAATAATAATAACAAAAATTTATTTTTGTATCCCGTCACCATCCCCCTGAAGGGACTCGGGGCGGCTAACACGGGGCCAAGCCCAAAATACAAAGTGTGAACAAGTTAAAATATAAAACAAGACAAAACAGGCAACAAGCAATATAAAAACACAAACTGTAGACTAATAGGATTAATTAAACACAGGTTCTTGGAGGCTCTCTTTTAGTTCTCCAGATGTGTGCCATTCTGTGTCTTGCTGCTAGAATCTGGGGAAAACCCCCTGTCAACAAGAGCTTGGTGGTGGGCTCTTAAATATTAGCTTAAGGTCAATGTTTTCAGGCTGGGCTCAGATCTGATTCACCATCTAGCCCAGGATGATTATACTAGCAACAACAACAACAACAACAATTTATTGATTAGCCAGTTGGCCTTATCAAGAACAAACAAGAATGTATGTATCACATCTTATTGTCCTGAAGTTTTACAAACACATATTACATATTATTAATCAACTCCTCAGAAACTTGCCCTGTAGATCAGGCAAATTCTATGTAATTTTTTTCCTAGGTGACCATTTCTCCCACGTGACCTTGGCTGTTGCCAAATTTCTCTCTGAGGGAGCCAGGACAAGACAACGAAACCTGTCCTGTATCTATTTGCAGTGTTTTTACTCTTGAATTCATTTTTGATTTTATACTGCTTGTTATTTTATTGTTTTGTTTGATATTTTAACTTGTCTACACTTTGTCTTTTCTGGGCTTGGCCCCATGTTAGCTGCCCCGAGTCCCTTCGGGGAGATGGTGACGGGATACAAAAATAAAGTATATTATTATTATTATTATTACTAGCTGTGCCCGGCCACGCATTGCTGTGGCGAAGTATGGTGGTATGGGAAATAAACTATTGAGGAACTGGTGGTAGTTAAGGTAAAGGGTAAAGGTTTTCCCCTGACATTAAGTCCATTATAAATGGGTTATATAGCTGTGTGGAAGGGCCTTGAGTCTACACTGCCATATAATTCAGTTAAAATCAGATAATCTGTGGAAGAGGCCTAAGTGAGGCCTAACTCTGCCTGTCCCCTGGGCTGAGTGGGTTGCCAGGAGACCAAGTGGGCGGAGCTTAGCCTACTAACTGGCAGCAATTGGATAAAAACAATTATTCCTCTCCCTCTAATTAGGACTTTATTTTTATTTTCTTTTTGTTGTATGAACGCAGAGGCATGGACGAGGGGTTGTGATGCCAAGTTTAGTGTTTCTGGGATGTGTAGTTTTGATGTTTTGTCCTAGGCCGAAATTTCATTACCCTTTTATATATATAGATGATGATGATGATGATGATGATGATTATTATTATGCATTGTATTGCACATCCCACATATAGGCAAATCATCAGTATTTAGAATCCCAGGTCCCACCTAAATGCTCAGCTGCCTTCTGAGGTATCTCACGAAAACAATAATAATAACTGTATAACTTTATTCTTATTCTTATACCCCGCCCCATCTCCCCAAAGGGACTCGGGGCGGCTTACATGGGGCCATGCCCAAACACAACAGTATAATAACAACAGTAAGACAATAAATGGCCTAAAATGAAAGCTGTACAGCTTCAACTGGGATTCCAGTATCAAAATGCCACCTGACAACCATCCGAGGCCCTTCTTAGGAAAACATGAAAGTGCAAATAGGTGTTAAACATACCCCTCTCACAATCAGAGGCATCTGAGCGGGGAACAGGGGACTTCAAGGACCCAGCAACTTGTGCCTTCTCTCCTCCTCCTCCTCCTCCTCCTCTAATGTTTTCCTTGGTCTTCATATCCTTCATTACATCTCGCTCTCGGGATGGTTCCTTCTCTCTTTCCTTTTCTATTGTTGTTTTCGACTCGGTGTTGGTCACGATAATCTTGGACTTCTCATCCTTCAACAACTTCTCGTCTCTCTTTGCTTTCTCCTTCTCTTTGTCCGACTTGGGCGTCTTCTCCTTGGTATCTCTTGCTTTATCTTCTTTGTTTGTCCGCTCTTCCTTTGGCTTTTCTTTCCCATCTTTTCCAAGCATTTTGGCCTCAGGCGTGGCAGTTGGCACCTTCTCCTTTTTCTCCTTCTCTTTTTCCTTCCCACATTTTTCTTTGTCCTCCTTTTCTTTTACAACTTTGCTGCTTCAAACAAAAAGAACCAAAATATTAGTAAAATATGGATAATTAACTCTTCCAGTCTTAAAAGTGTTTCTTGTAGATCATAAATGTCTTCTGAATCAAGAATCAGTGTAAAAAGAGGCCTTCCTTATTTGGATTTACAAACCATAAATTGTAATTACACTAAACCTATGTTTTACTTGGCACAGATTATCAAAAAGAGAGCAACCTGGGTTTTTATCCTTGAAATTTTGCTTCTTATATAAGTGACTAAATAAATATCCCAATATCATGATCACCGTAAAGAGAAAACTGTGGCAGGTACTCACCTATTTGAAGAACTGTTTCCATTGCTTGTGGTCACCTTTGGAGTTGTATTGGCAGCTTTATTAATCACTTTAACAGCACCCTGAGATTTCTCTTTTAATTTATCTGTTAAAGAAAGATGAACAATGGCTAAGTGGCAGATAAAGACTTTGTAAACAAGGACATGTCAATAAATACCCTACTTAATTAATTTTTGTTTTACTGAGAAATGGCACAGATCAAGATAATATCAGTGTTGGCACGAAGAATAATCTCAGCAAAGGTACAGCCAAAAGTAATACAATTATTTATATCACAATCCTATGTATGTCTATTCATAAGTGAGCCCTCCAGAGTTCAGCGGGACTCAAGAAGATATGGATAGGTTTGCAACTTCAATCCCATCTTGTGACTGTATAGAATATGAATTCATTTAGTAGATCTATGACCATTATAAGGTTGTCACACTCATCATACATGCAAAAAGATACCATTATCAGCTTTTCCTTTTGTGTATATGAGCATATACGTTAAAGACATACACATGTTTCTTGTTCATTGCACTAACAAAATTTGAAAAAAATCATATTCCTGATTTGAAAGTGTAATTTCCCATTTTGTTTGTGGCCCTTACTTTGAAAGTAATTGTTTTACTCCAGAATCTTCATTTTTGTGGCTGCCACAAACTAGGTTGAATTGGTTATCAAATTACGTTATCTCAAGTTATCAAACTAAGTCAGTCTTAGGTTTAAGAATTTAAGAATTATGACTAGGTTCGCATGGATGAAAGTGCTTTCCCTGAGGTCAGCTTTCATTATTTAACAACTAAGCCTATGCAGGGTTGTTGTATGTTTTCCGGGCGGTATGGCCATGTTCCAGAAGCATTCTCTCCTGACATTTCGCCCACATCTATGGTAGGCATCCTCAGAGGTTGTGAGGTATGGAGGAACTAAGCAAGGAAGGTTTATATATATTGGTGGAAAGTCCAGGGTGAGAGAAGAACTCTTTGTCAGTTGCAGGCCGGCGTGAATGTTGTAGTTAATTATATTAATTAGCATTGAATAGCTTCATCTCCTGGCTTTTTCTTGCTTTGTTCAGAGTCGTTAGCTGCCCCTGGTTGATTGATGTCTGGAACTCCTCTGTTTTCAGAGCGTTTCTCTATTATTATTATTATTATTATTATTATTATTATTATTATTATTATTATTTACTGTTCTGATTTTTGAGTTTTTTAATACTGGTAGCCAGATTTTGTTCATTTTCATAGCTTCCTCCTTTCTGTTGAAATTGTCTACCTGCTTCTTGTGGATTTCAATGGCTTCTCTGTGTAGTCTGACATGATAGTTGTTGGAGTGGTCGAGCATTTCTGTGTTCTCAAATAATATCCTGTGTCCAGATTGGTTCATCAAGTGCTCTGCTATGGCTGATTTCTCTGGTTGAGTTAGTCTGCTTAGTTTCTCCAATATACCTCACAACCTCTGAGGATGCCTGCCATAGATGTGGGTGAAACATCAAGAGAGAATACTTCTGGAACATAGCCATACAGCCCGGAAAACATACAACAACCCTGTGATCCTGGCCATGAAAGCCTTCGACAACACATTAAGCCTATTCAAATGTTTATTTACAAGCCTTAAGATTTATCAATCTGGAGAAATGCATGCATGCATCAGTGACTATGAAAAGAATAGCCTGGCCTTCCTTGATGTATACAAGGGATGCCCATACCCCCCGGTGCCATACCGGTCTCCTCAGCAGTGCTTTCTTCCAGTTTAGCTGCGTTAATCGTGAGCGAAGACGGGGGCAGCCCGGCTCCTCCTCCCGGCCCGTTTTGCACCGCTTTCGGCACTGCGTTCCCAGTGGGCGCGTCCTTGTGGTGGAAATCGTTTTCCGGGACCATGCAATGCTTTCTACTTTTCAGCTGCCCAGAATAGCTGAAAGTCGCAACAGGTGTTAAATAGGCACGGAACAAATAAAACAACAAGCAAAAGAGAGAAACTGGGGAGAGCTGCTTGGAGAGACAAGTGTGAAAACTATCGATGGATGACAACTTTCCCAACATGTGATATACAAGCACTGGATTTTGAAGAAGCAATAGTTTTATTATTATAGTATTATCCCATTCTTCAAACTGCTCATAAGACCTTTATCCTTATAAGGCAACGATCTCCCAAAATCTGACACCAAAAAGACCTTTGCCTCTATTCTGAAAAGAATTGGCAATAAGATTCAGTCGAATGAGATACATTACTGGCTTTACAAGACTTTCTGTAACATAGAAGGGAGATTAGCATGTTATGCACAAAGCAATAGAGATACGACATCAGGATGAAATGAAACAGAGACAAATGAAGACCACTATTAATTCAAATGAGAAGCCGATGAAATACCAGGCTCCTTCTTCCACTTGGCCGCAGTCTTTCTAATAGGCTAAAGTAGATAGAACTAAAAGACCAAGGTATTCCCATCAGCTCTGTTGGGACTATCTTACTCCTTTTCTTCTATCTACTTGGGCAGATCCTCTGTTGAACTGTTTGCATTCCAGTTGGCTGCTATAAAAAAATTCTCACTAAAAGCTAATGCCCAAGTTTATTTTTCATTCTTCCTTCCAATTCCTTTCCCTTTTGGGTCATGTCTGCAGACAGGGATCGTTTTAGCGATGATCGTTGCAAAATGCTTCAAATTAAATACTTCAAATATATGTAAGAACTTAATCAAAGTTAAAAAAATGGAAACTCTCTAACATTTTTGGTACTTCGATGGCTTAATACTGATCACATCAATTTAATTAAACGCACAGATGTACAATCTGAACCGATATAAGATTTTCCCCATAATCACCATGTCATCATCTACCTACAATAAAATCCCAAAGCATATACAACCTAACGTGACCACGGCCAAATACTGCCAGGAAAGGGACACATACTCTACCATGTAAGATTTTTGAATTTTCTGCGTATAATTTAGCCATGCTTGTAAAAGAAGTTGTTGTTACCCCATTGCTAAGGCATATAGATCAGGCCTCTTTTCTTTTTCTTCCTGGTAGATTTTGTGGACTCTTCTTTCCAACGCTTGGCCCAGATTCACCACTTTGGGATACCAGGGAAGGATTTTAGTCAACACGATCAGGATATTTCGGATGTGCGTATATTCACCCGTTTCCAGGCAGTGCACCGATGCCTAGCAACATCAAGGAAAACGTGTTATCAAAAGGCTTTCAACAGGACTGCAAAAAAAAGCCTCGGCCTCTTCTCAGTGTTTCTAGCTTACCTTTGTCAGTTTATAATGCCACTTGTGTACGACGTGCCGGAAATTCTCATAGTCCAATTGGTCAGCTTTGTTTCCGCCATCAAAACCAGTTGCCCGTAATATAGTGAGGAACCCTGGATAGTTGCCACATTCCTGGAGGTAGATGAAGATTTAAAAAAACCCTTAATACTTATTCAAGAAGCAGATTATTTATTTAGTTATTTATTTATTACATTTGCCATATATACTCAAGTATAAGCTGGGTTTTTCAGCCCTTTTTTAGGACTGAAAAAGCCCCCCTCGGCTTATACTCGGGTTAGGGTTCTGGTTGGCTTATATTTGGGTCGGCTTATACTCGAGTATATATGGTACATTTATTATTTTTCTCTATTATTATTGGTATTATTACATTTACTATTTTACTCTATTAATTATTGTTATTGTATTTATTATTGTACTCAATTATTATTGTAACTACTATATTTATTTTACTCTATTTATTGTTATTATTAATACAGTAGAGTCTCACTAATCCAAGCCTCGCTTATCCAAGCCTCTGGATTATCCAAGCCAATTTTGTAGTCAATGTTTTCAATATATCGTGATATTTTGGTGCTAAATTCATAAATACAGTAATTACAACATAACATTACAGTGTATTGAACTACTTTTTCTGTCAATTTTGTTGTCTAACATGATGTTTTGGTGCTTAATTTGTAAAATCATAACCTAATTTGATGTTTAATAGGCTTTTCCTTTAATCCCTCCTTATTATCCAAGATATTCGCTTATTCAAAGCTTCTGCCGGCCCGTTTAGCTTGGATAAGTGAGACTCTACTGTATTACATTTACTATTTTACTCTATTAATTATTGTTATTGTATTTATTATTGTACTCAATTATTATTGTAACTACATTTATTTTACTCTATTTATTGTTATTATTAATACAGTATATGTATTATTTCACTCTGACATTATTATTACATTTAATATTTTACCGTATTTATTAGTATTATTACCTTTATTATTTTATTCTATTATTATTAAAAGATTTCTGTATTACGACTAGAATTTCCACACTTTCTGACTCAGAGTACTCATCTTCAGTATGATCTTATCAAGTTGCTGCTATCACAATGGTTTATATAATAACCCAATATTATTTTCCTGTACCCCGCTTCTTTAACACTTTTTGTAGTTAAACTTCTGAATATCCCACCTACCTTTTCGTATATGGTCCTATCGCTATGCCATCGAGTTACCGTTTCCAGCATGCAGCATAGGAAGCGGCCGTAGCGACTGGCTTCGTTTTCCGTACAGCTCGCGACGGTATAGATTATATCAGAAAATACCTGCAAGACATTTTCAAAGGTTACATGAGCAGCAAAAATGCACTATTCTGGGATAAAGACCTGGGATAAAGTCATGCTTCTAAGGCTACATAGCAGTAGTATTCCATGAATATATTGGATAAATTAAAATATGTTATCCCATTTTTGTTCCTGGGTTATACATATAATTTACTAATTGGCTCAATCATAAAAACATGGAAAATATCTATTAAACTGCAAAAACTTTGTTATCACGGGACATCCCACAGCACATTTTTCTATTGTTTGTCAATGAATATCTCACAGAGTCTCCACCAATTGAACAGTTTGTGGCAGCCAGAAAAAACAAAGTTTCTGGAGGAGAACCATGACTTTCAAAGTAAGGACTGCACAATTAAACAGGAAATAACACTTTCAAACCAGGAACAGAAAACTTTTCAAATTTTTTACATGGTGTAATTGTCTGATCCAGAATATTTCTTGTTTTTTTTCCTTCTTAACTCAGTGGCAGCCTTTTAGTTTCTATAATAGCAATCCTCATAAGGCTTCAGATACTTAAATAAGAGTTGCAGTGGCAAATTGGGTTAAACCCTTGTGCCGGCTGAACTGCTGACCTGAAGGTTTGTGGTTTGAATCTGCAAGATAGGGTGAGCTCCTGTCTGTCAGCTCTAGCTTGCAGGGACATGAGAGAAGCCTCCCAGCAGGATGATAACATATCCTAGAATCTCCTGGGCAACGTCTCTGTAGACGGCCAATTCTTGCAGTATGTTCTCAAATCACTTCTGACACAATTTTTTTTAAAAAAATACTTAAATTATTTGTAGGTGTTTTCTCTAAGAAGTAATTATTTTTTGTAGCAGAAACATCCATCGTTGCCTCCAAAAGTGCCAGAACAAAACAACGCACCAAATCCAACAACTACTTACTCTGTCATAGCAAAGAAGGGTGGAAAAATTGGGCGTTTTCTGCTGGTGCACCAATTCCACAAAGCGGGCACAATAAACAGCATCGATGGCAGAAAAAATACACCGAGGAAATATACACAACTGCAGAAATTTGGTTATGGTCTCGTTTTTTGTAGACTCTAATAAATTTAAAACAAAAGAAAACAAGGAAAGATAAAACACTGTCTGAAACCAGATGCAAGTTTTTCAATCAATACCCTTCCCTATTGTAATGAAAGATAAGAACATTTTTCCTATGAGAGAAAAAAATTGCAGCTGTGGAAATAACTTCCACAGCTAAATGGAAGTAATTCACAGGTAACATTTTAGAAAGAACGTTGAAAGAGAGAAGACAAAGTGAGGCAAAGTTTCACTGAAGCACCAAGCAGCAGGGAAGAACTCCGCTGAACTTACTTGCAAGAAGCCAATTATCCTTTTCCAGTTTTAGCCTTTGCAGCACCCTTTGCACATGCTCTGACTGCTTCTTTTCTTCTTCAAGAAGTTTATCCTGAAGCGCCGTACAACGTTCTTTCTCCTTCTTCTTTTTATTCGGAGGCTACAATAAGAAATGTGTTTAGATTTTACATTGAGTATAGAAACCTACAGAGGAGAGATGAGGAACTATGCCAGCCCTGGGAATTTAATAGTAATGGCAAATGGGCATCATCATCATCATCATCATCATCATCATCATCATCATGATGTTGGGGTTATTTTTATTCAAATACTGCCCATTAATCCTCTTCTAAAAATAAACAATAACACCGATTTAAACTACCTTATTTTAAGTTCTATATCAAACTGTAACAATATCTTCCTCAGGAAGATACTGTTCTCAATGGACTACTGTGATGTGTTTTTATGTGATGTATTTTTTATTTTTCTGATGACTGTAATTACCCGGGCTTGGCCCCATGTAAGCCGCCCTGAGTCCCTTCGGGGAGATGGAGGCGGTGTTATTATTATTATTATTATTATTATTATTATTATTATTGACACAACGACATAGTATGACACAGCAATTATTATTATTATTATTGACACAACGACATAGTATGACACAGCAAACAAGATAGATATGCTGGATTTCATGATTGTTGTTATTTTTCTGTTGTTGATCTGTTGTTGTTATTATTACTGAGCCTGGTGAGATTTTAACAAACTTTGAACAACAGAGATTTTACCACACGGCAGCACTGGTAGTATCCCAGGATTTTCTTACTCTTAAGGATGTCTTAACACCCTGGAATTTGAAATACTTTTTCATCTTTCTCTTCAGCTCAATAAGGGGAAAAACCCCTCTGGGCTCATAATAGCCTATGTGATGTGAAAATTAGTCACGAATGAATACCTTTTCACAGTTTGATTCAGAAGTATGTTTGGAAAGCTACCTGGCAGAGGCAGCACGGTGTCATGGTTAAAGCGCTGAACTAAGACAAGACCATGATCTAAATTCCTTATAGGAATTTATGCAAACCTCATAGATATCCATGGGGTTGGACCTTGCGCAAGTCGCACATTCTCAGCCTTGGAAGAAGCCGATAACAAACCCCTTCTGAATCAATCTTGCCAACAAAACCTTATAATAGAGTCACCAGAAATCACAAATCCATATATTAGAAGCTGCAAGGTTTTTCAATGCTAATCAAGGTGATCAATTGTAACATTCACACTTGCCTCAAGCAGACAAGAGTTCTTTCTCTCACCTTGGATTATATATATAAACCTTCATTGCCTATTTTCCAATATACCTCACAACCTCTGAGGATGCCTGCCATAGATGTGGGCAAAACGCTAGGCAATAATGCTTCTGGAACATGGCCATATAAGCATGGAAAACTCACAGCAACCCATCATTATTTTGTCCTACTCAGGTGACTGTTTTTGCTTTATAAAGCAAACAAGCCAATGAAAAGAGAGTAAGTAAATATTGAAAACTCATGACATTTATTCGAAGAGTGAGACATACCATTTCCTGATTGTCGTCAATCGCTTTCATCTGGACTCTGAGTTTGTTGACTTCCCGTTCGTAGCTAGTGTGCGGCACGGCCAGATCATACATGGTGAGCGACCAGAAAGTCGCATAGAACTGTGGGCTGATGTCGTCCCAGACCTTTGGGAGGTGCAAGGAGATCACGGCATCGTGGACCGGAGCCATCACAAGCTCACAAGACGTAATATACTTGTGAACCTTTTGCTGCTGCTTGTTCCCCTTCTCGGCTTTTTTCAGTTCATCGTATTTTGACTGATGAAAAAAGAACACACGGAGTCATGTTATTATCCATTTCTCACACTAAAGAGCACATCTCTGTTCAATCTAATATGATGTATGGCCAAGTGAAAGAACATTGAACCACACTACATTAGAAACAAGCAGCTAGTATCTCAGCAAAGGATCTAGAGAGAAACAGATTTGATGTCCATAAAAACTGTCTGTACCGTATGTCTAGAATGCAATTCTACTCACTGAAATATGGTGCGCATACATGGGCCTTGAGAGGAAAAATGCAGCGTCGTGAGGCGTGTGGAACTCATTGCAGAGAACGTCAATAGAAGGCACTCGCTTAATATAATCCTCTGTGCTTAAATTGGAGGCTAAAAACCCACCGAACTGGACCAACGTGTCATGGCACTGAATCAAAAAATAAAATCACATTAGGAAGGGGAGAGGAGGCTTTACAGGCACAAGGGAATCAGTTTGACTTCATTTTAAAAAATACCATTTCAAATATATGCATATTATTATTAAAAATTAGGAAAAGGGATGACAGATCAATTACATTCATAACAGTCAAAATGACGGTGTTCTCTTCAGTGTGAAATTAATATTGACCTTTATGACAGCTTCAGAAATTACATTGTAACTACTATATGTATGGGCAACTTAGCAGGCTGTTGTCCCAACATTTGGAAGACAAGTATGTACATCCAAAATGAGACTGATGAAGTTGCACAAATTAGTAGAAATGAATCTTCAGGTGTAACAAACCACAATTTTATCCCCTGAATGTTTAGTTATTATTATTGTCCTGGTTTTAATTCTGTTGATGTGCTTTATTGTTTTATGTAGTTATAATGTTTTTAATTTTGTTCTGTGTTTTAACTTGTGTTGTTGGGCTTGGTCCCCATGTGTGCCGCTCATGTATTGTTGTTGTTGTTATTATTAACATTGAGGCTGGCTGGCCATCTGTCAGGGTGCTTTGATTATCTTTTGGTGCACAAAAGCAGAAGGGGGTTGGACTAGATGGCCCAAGGGGCCTCTTCCAACCCTCTTTATTATTATTATTATTATTATTATTATTATTATTATTATTATTATTATTATTATATGGGAGGGATAGACAATGTGGCTTTTTGGATATTGTTGTATGGCAGCCACCATTTTATCTCCTATTTTGTTAGATAGTACAGATGGGAATCTTATAAGACAATAACATTCGGAGGGTGAAAAATTCCTGACACTGGATATATGACAAGGGATTTTCATGTCTAATAATGGTAAAAGGCAGGCTGTTGTCTTGCAAATGGAAGAAAAAGCCAAACATGACACAATCAGCTAAGTTGAGTGGATTTCATAAATAGAGATACTGTATACAAATTCTGTGTATTGCTTTTTAAGATTTCCCATACACTGCAAAAAAGTTTTAGAGCAGAGATATTTGGGCCTTGACTTCCAGAAGCCCCTACTGACAGCTTGTCCAATGGCCAGGAATTCTGCGAGCGGAAGTCCAAAACACTTGGAGGGCCACAGGTTAGACACCACTGTTTGGTTCATAAAAAAATGTTAACCACGTCCTTTCTACGTGCCTGATCATAGAGCTTCCCCACCAGCTTCAAATGCTTCTCCCCTCCTTCTTGAAAGATGACTCCGTTTCGCTGCTGAGCCATGAGCAGACACAGCGGGAGGGCGAGATCGTGGTCCAAAAGGGCGTCTTTCAGCCTCTGGGAAGATTTCTTAGTGTTCCTGATCTGGCCAAAATATCCACCCTGGCAAAAAGAAAATAAGGGCAGCAGCTAAAACAAAAACCACGTCTGCAATTACAAGAACAAACTTCCAAGGAGATTCCAGCTTCCTTTCTCCTTATTTACCTAGCAGGCTTGGAAGTAAAACATTATTTTTGTGATTTTTTTAACACTGCTCTTTTATGGTCTGTAAGCCTTCCATGTCAACTGGGTATATGCACACAACAATATAGACTTTTAATTTTTTTATTTCAACAACTATTAATATTACCAGCATTTCACAGTTCACATACGAGTAGCTCTGCTGTTTAAAAACACACACCATGGGATCCCATCTATTTTCCTTTTCCATTCAGCAGCAAACATACCTCTGCTTTGAGTTGCTCTCCGCCAGTCATGGCTTCCAGCTGCTCCATTGTCATCTCTTCCGTGATTTCTATCCCAGCCATTTTCTGTACCACTTCTTTCAAAATAAGCAGGTCAAAACTACGGAGGGAAAGATTGACCCCAAAATTTATACAAACTGAATCATGTACATTGTAGAGAGTAATTTACAATGTATCATTCCTGCATTTTGTTGAAGGAGAGTAAAATTGTTCGGTTTATATCTATGAAGCATATAAAGCTGTTATGTAATACAGATTATTAGTATTATAATAACTCTTTACAGCACATCTTTTTGAAAGTACTGGAGTTGAAGGAACCAGAAAAGACATGGATAAAAACACTTAACAATAAAACTAAACTAAACAATGTAGAGAATAAAAAGCAATGTAAAACATATATAAAGGCAAGGAATAAACAGTATCGTATACCATTAAAAGCCCTCAAAAAGCTTCAAAAGGCTGTTGAAATAACAATTTTTTAAAAAAAAAACGGTATCACTTGCCAATGGAAAAGCATATAGAAATCATCTAATGCTCAAATCACTACATCATGCTGTCTGGTGCAATTATCTAGCCATATACATTCTAACACATTCTTAATCCTGACATATTTAAGAGCTATTGGGTATGGCAGATTATGCACCCCATGATTATTATGGTATTTAAAGCACCTCAGCACAAAACCGGCATCATTTGTAAATAAAAAGGTAACGTGTTATCTACTTGCCTTTTACCAGCCTTTAGTTGGTTTGCCACATACTGAAGCAGACCAGCCAGTTCAATAGGATATTTGCGAAAAACAGCACCGCAAAAACTAGCTAAACCTAAAGTGAACAGGGGAAAAGACACAGTTCATAATACCAGTGTTTCACTCGAGCATTTTAAAACAAACATTTCATTGGTCGTTAGGTATTATTTATAGAATTTATTTTATAAACTTCTCATTCAAATTGTTTTCTCGGATTTCTATCCATTTATTCCTTTATGGCCTTTTCTCAGAATGGGACTCAAGTCATCTTACAAAAGAGAAAACAAATTCTCCTTTGTTTTATTTATTTATTTATGTCATTTCTATCCCGCCTATCTCACCCAAGGGAACTCAAGGCGGCTTAAAGATCTGGCAAGATTCAATGCCAATAAAATAACAATACAGTAGAGTAAAAACATCAAGCAATAAAAACAATTAGGCATTAAAACACATGAAATAATATACAAAACTTAAGACATATAAAGTGCATAAATCCGTTCGTCTAAAAACCTTGCACATAATAATTACATGCTACCAGGAAAATATTATGTTGTTGTGTTTGTTGATTATGTTTATTTATATCCCGCTTTTTCACTCCACAAGGAGACTCAAAGTGGCTAAGGTCGGGTCCGTATGTTCTAACTGAAACATAACTTAAAATTCTTAACTGGTCCTATATACATTTGTACATACATATATACATGCATATGTAAATATTTATAGTCAATACTAACTTTGAAGCCAACTGGATATCGTAGTGTCATCATGTTTCATCCTCTCTTTCTCTGGATTAGCCAATGCTTCAATTATGCAATCTTTTCTGAAGTTAAGTAAGATTTCCTTCACACAATGGTCATTTTATACTTCTGCTTGACAAATATAACAGTATTTTCCATGTATTTCATAATAACAAGTTCTTTGTTAAAGTGTGCCAGAGTAAAAAAACTAAAAACGGTTTGAACCGTTTACTTATCAATACTGGGTGGTGAAAATGTCTATAAGATCAACTTGATTGCAGCACAACATAGATATCACAAATCCTAAATAGGGAAACTCTGGCAAATGAAGGATGAATCAAGTAAGTATACAACTAAACAAAAACCAAAGCCGGTGAAAGGATACAAGCCAAGACATCATAGTTCAGCGAAGTGAGGTATTTCAATGAATCCACAACTGGAGTTATTAAATTATCGTACTTCTGTATCTGAGACAAAATCTGAAAAGATCAAATGAAAAGGCGGTTTTCCAATTGTGTCACTTTGTCAAAAGTTCTTGCATTCTTCTGTAGTTTATATCATTTTAAAATAAGGAATAAGACCACATCTAAAGAGGAAACTGCATTGTATTCGTGAGAAACTGGTTTTCAAATGTCAGTATCACATGGTAAAAACATGCTGGGCACTCAACAAGACATTTTAAAACACGTAGCTTATTTTTTTGAACACAATAACACCTTTGTAATTACTGCAACATCGGTACTTATCTTGCCACGTACATAGTCAAATAAAATGGTTGGGTTGCTGTGGCTCAGTTTCCCAATTTGTCTCCCAGAAGGCTTCACATTTTCCTTGGTTAAACGCCTGGAAGAGAACATCATACATCAGTGATTCTTTTCTGCATCTTTATATCCATCTTACTCACAGCTTTAGAATATATTTTTTCTCTACATGGGAGTGCAAAACCGACCCTCCCTATATCCTGCACAAAAATTCATACAACGTAGAATATTTCAGTCATTATTTGTTAGCCACTTTGGAATGGAACAGGACCATTTAAAAATAAATCCTTTTAACAGCAGATGAATTTGAGAACATTTTGCAAGATAGCTGCTTAAATATAAAATATTACATTTTTAAAAGATTATTGAAGACACAACTTTTCTGTCAAATGTTTAAGCTACAACAGTATAAAAAATGCTTCTGAAAATAAACCTCACTGAGTACAGAAAAACTAATGTTCATGGAAGTGCCCAACTAATATGAATATTTCCTATTGCTCTGGCTACATTTCCAAAACAATAAAACTGAACTTACTTCATGATATATTTGGCTCTATCAATTGTCTGAGCCTTAACTTTCACGAGCAGCGGGTGGCTATTGTAAGTGTCATTCTTCCACTGGCCATACAAGCGGTACCTGTTGGAAGAAGGACAAAAAAGTTTGAAATTATTTTATCAACACCTATGAATTTTCTGCATAAAGTTTTTCCAGATTATTACTCACCTGTACTGGTATGGAAATGTTTTAAACATTCCCCAGAGTTCTTCGGACATGCACGCATTGCAGTCCATCAGAGAAAGAGAAGGAAGCAAAACCTGGTCGGTGATACTCAGCAAACAACTGAATAATAGCTCCTGATGGAGGAAAAAGAAGAGAATGCTGAAAAGAATCCATGGCTGGGTACATTGATTAACTATACAATTTTATAGTAGAATGCCAGTTATACAATAACTCTACAAGCTGTCCCTAAGTTACAATTATACTTACAAACGACTCCTAGATAAGAATGGGGGTGAGACAAGAGGAAATGAGAGGAATAAATAAAAAATAAATAAAATCTATCCCTCGGAAGGAATAACTCCTGGAAGAGTTATTGTCATGGGGGAAAAAAGGATCTCCATTGAAGCTTTATCTCACAGGGACAGAAAGTGAAATCTTCTGAAAAGAGGCACAGACAATAAAGGAAACTCCACAGGGGGTTCCTTCCCTATACTATCCAAAGATATAGATACCGTACATACTCGAATATAAGTTGAGTTTTTCAGCCCTTTTATGAGCCGAAAAAGCTTCCCCCGGCTTATAATCGGGTCAAGGTCAAGCCAGCCGTTGCTTTTAATATATGATACATTTCTCTCTCCTCTTACCCTCCCTTATCAGTGTTTACTTTTCCAAAGCCTCCCTCGCTCTTAACCAAGGGAATGTTTTAAAAAGGGAAAGAAGCCCTTGCAAGTCAGGAAGAAGAATATATATACACCCATTAATCTTACAAAAGTATTTTCCCCTGAAATATCTGTTAATCTCTGCTACAGATATATAGGCATTAACCCCCTGCATGCATTTGCAGTCCCTATGTACTTATATATCTGTATCTATCTATCTATATACATTAATATATATAGAAGAGTGATGGCATCAGGGCAGCGGACAAAACAACAAAACTACAGGCCCCCCAACCTCGACATTTGACAATACAACCCATCATCCATGGCTCTAGGTTGATATAACAAAAAGAAAAGAAAAATAAAGTCCTAATTAGAGGGAGAGGAATAATTGTTTTTATCCAATTGCTGCCAGTTAGACGGCTAAGTTCCGCCCACTTGGTCTCCTAGCAACCTACTCAGCCCAGGGGACAGGCACAAGAGTTTGGAGAGACCCCTAAGGGCCATCCAGCCCAACCCTTTCTACTATGCAGCAGGACACAATCCAAGCATTCACAACACATGGACAACGTATAAATACTATACAATACTACACAGGGACATAGACCCCCTCTACCCTCACCATGTTCACAGTACACAAACAACCAAATGCATACTAAACATAAAGACAACCATACAACAGACATTCAATACCACCACTACCTCAACCATTTCTCACCAACACCACCAGACAACGCCACAGCAACACGTGGCCGGGCATAGCTAGTTAATTTTATATATGAATTTTCTCCTCATATGTTTGCAAGTCTTTGCAAATCCTATATACATATAGATCCATGTACCTGTAAATCTATATATACATTATTTAACCTATTGATACCTCGATTAATGTAATTTTATTGGTATCTATTTTATTTTGAAATTGACCAGTAGCTGCTTCACTTCCCACCCTCAGCTTATACTCGGGTCAATAAGTTATCCCAGTTTTTTGTGGTAAAATTAGGTGCCTCAGCTTATAATCGGCTTGGCTTATGCTCGAGTATATACAGTAGATAGATAGATAGATGTCTGGGGTTACACTTAAACATTTATCTCACAATGACAGAAAGTGAAGTGAAATCTTCTGAACAGGAGCAGACAATAAAGGAAACTCCCTATACTAGCCAAAAAGATAGATAGATGGCTGGAGTTACACTTAAACATTTACCTGTTCCAATTAACATACACATTAATAATAATAACAACAACAACAACAACTTTATTTTTGTATCCCGCCCCATCTCCCCGAGGTGACTCGGGGCGGCTCACATGGGGACCAAGCCCAACAACATACAATAAAATACAGTGATATAAAATACAACAATATAAAATACATAACAATAGCAACAAATTAATATATCAGCTCTACAACACAGCTTCACAGAGCCATTGAACAAAGGCGATATCATGGCACTTCAGACCTCGATCTTGGAGAGGAATAAAATTATAATTGTGCAATGTATTAAGAGAACTAATCGCAAACGTCCATGATAAGGTGCAGAAGACTAGGATGTAGGGACAGGTTCATCTCAAATTCAACTTAAGAAGAAACCTACAGAACCTCTCTTATTCATAACTTGGAGACTGCCTGTATTCCTGTGTTATTCCACCACCATAAACAATTTAAAGAATAAGTTTTAAGACAACTCACCATTTTTTCTTTATCGTCCTGTTTGTTCCCATCAGATTGGTACTGGGGAAAAAGGATAGTAAAAAATGAATTATTTCCCACCAAGAATATGAACATTTGTTATATCTATTACACTATGTAACATGATTTTTGTTCCTGGGTTATA
Organism: Anolis carolinensis; assembly: GCF_035594765.1. Classification (NCBI taxonomy): domain Eukaryota; kingdom Metazoa; phylum Chordata; class Lepidosauria; order Squamata; family Anolidae; genus Anolis; species Anolis carolinensis. The sequence goes on from NW_026943823.1 coordinate 2,459,780, forward strand.
AATGTCCTTTCCTAATTGGGTCTATCATAAAAACATGGAAAAGGTGTATTAAACTGCAAAGGCTTTGTTTGTGTGGGACATTCTCCTATAGCATATTTTGCATAGTTTTTCAATGACTATCTCATCCTAGAGTCTCAACCAATCAACACAGTTTTGTGGCAGTGACAAAAATGGAGTTTTTAGAATATAACTACTTTCAAAGTACCACACAATTAAACAGGAAATAACTTTCAAACCAGGAACATATTTTTTTTCCAAATTTTGTTACATAATGTAATTTAGAACAAGCTATTATGTCAGTCATTCACATCCCAATTTGAGACCTCAAAGTGGCTCATGATGTATCGGATAAATGGGTAAAATAACAAAAACTTTTACAAATCTTTGCTTTACACACCTCTTTCATGAAAGCTTTTCCAAGGCGCACCACTTTTGCAAATAATATGGGGTCATGGGAGAGATGTGGTCCAAGATAACAAAGCATATTGAACACTTCTTTTCTTAAATCTTCAAAGTTTTCCACTTGCTTGAGCGCTCTCTTATTCTGCAAAGCAGGGACCGGGGTCCCTTTGGCCCCTTTGGGGACTCCAACTCTGTCAAGGGAAAAAATAAAGTTTTACAGTTATCATCATCTATATATCCAAGGACCATGTTCCACAGGTGCAGTTCATATGCAAATTACCGTATATACTTGAGTATAAGCTGACCCAAATATAAGCTGAGGCACCTAATTTTACCACAAAAAACTGGGAAAACATTGACTCCAGTATAAGCCGAGATACCAATAAAATTACATTAATTGAGGCCTCAGTAGTTTAAATGTTTTTGTATCTTTACATCAAACTGTAATTTAAGATATGACTGTTCAACTCTGATTAAATCATCATTTTCATCTTCTTCAATGTAAATGCGCTTGTGTATAATAATAATAAATTATACATTTTATTAATTATTAATAATAATAACTGCAGTAAAATACTAAATGTTATAATAGAGTAAAATAATAATTGTATTAATAATAAAAAGAGTAAAATAAATGTAAAAGTAACAATAGAGTAAAATAATAAATGTAATAATAATTAATAGAGTAAAATAATAAATGTAATAATACCAATAATAGAGAAAAACAATAAATATACCATATATACTTGAGTATAAGCCGAGCTGAATATAAGCCCACCAGGACCCTCACCCGAGTATAAGCCGAGGAAGTTTTTTTTTCAGTCCTAAAAAAGGGCTGAAAATCTAGGCTTATACTTGAGTATATACAGTACACTTTTCAAAATACATTAGTTGGCTGTGCATTCCAAATATTCATAAATATAAAAGCTAAAGAGGTCTCAAGCAATTGGAAGCATACTGGCGTACAGCAAGTACATACAAACATATGTACACACGTAATGTATTATATTTCCGAAACACATGGGCGACATTTACCTGCGATAAAGTGGTTCAATCATCACATGAAGAAGCTGGCAAAGGGCAACAGCGATAGATTTGTGTGAAGTGGCATAAAACGGAGGCATTTGGTCCATGATGCTTTGTGCATGCTGCCAATCGCCAATTTTTAGCATCGCTTCTAATAAACCCAGCTTTTGGTTATCAGGTGGCTGCAAAGATAAACAAACAAGGAAGACAAAAAGTGTCAAACAGGCAATCCTGGTGTCCACTCAATCTATATATATAAAAGAGTGATGGCATCACGGCGACCAACAAAACAACAAAACTACAGACCCCCCAACCTCGAAATTTTACAACACAACCCATCATCCACGCCTCTAGGTTGATACAACAAAAAGAAAAGAAAAATAAAGTCCTAATTAGAAGAAGAGGAATAATTGTTTTTATCCAATTGCTGCCAGTTAGAAGGCTAAGCTCCTCCAACTTGGTCTCCTAGCAACCCAATAAAAAATAATAAAAACCACTAAAAATAATTAAAAACACTAAAAAATTAATACAATAAAATACAGAAAATAACTAAAAATAATACAAGAAAATAATAAAATATAATAAATAAAAAGATAACTTACAATAAAAATAATTTAAAAATACAAATAACGTCAAATAAAAGTTACACAATTTTTAACCAATACCACCACCACTTTGCCACAGCAACGCGTGGCCGGGCATTGCTAGTATTATATAAGATTAAGGTTTAAAACTGATGTGTTTTTGAAGGCTGGGTTGCTTTGAGTTTTTCAGGCTGTATGGCCATGTTCCAGAAGCATTCTCTCCTGATGTTTCGCCTCTATTTATGGCAGGCATGCTCAGAGGTTGTGCATAATTTTGTCTCTCTTGTTTCCAACTATATTTTAAAGCCTGGAATTGTCTAAATGAAGAAAAATAACCACTAATGCCACCTAGAGATCAAGGAATGAATGAGCAAGTGTGAAGTTGCTCCACTCTATAGAGAGGAACCGCAGTTGTATCATCATCACTTAATAAAAGTTATAAAGATACCTTTTCTGTTTTTTCTTCCTCCTTTTCCTTTTCCTTCTCTTTCTCTTCCGTCTTTTCAGAAGATAACACCACCATGGTGAGCTTCCTCACAATCTGTTTAGCTTCTCCAATTTCTCGCTTGTGGTCTTCCAGGATAGCATTATCTCCTGGAAGAAGCTACAGAGACAATTTGGATATTCACTAACATTCATATGCAAAGGATATTACAAAAAAGCTAGTGATAAAGATGTCAAGTTTTTATTTCTGGATGGAAAAAACTTGCTACATAAACAGAGAATCAATTAATATTACATTTTTCTGAACCACCACTGATTCACAGACAATATGAAAGCTTTGTTTGGACATATGAATCTCACTATGATCAGACAAGATTTTATCAGATAAAGTCTTTAGTAGCCCTTGAACTTATAAACAGTTTCAAAAAATATGTAGATATCAGTTGAAGTTCAGTTTCCTAAGTATGTCAGAGCACATATTTTGAGAATAAAGTACTGCTCCCAATAAGGAACCGAACCTGGAGATAGCCATTTTTAAAACAACCACATTTTTAGTTATTGACTTTTTAATGTTTTACATAATTATTAATTTAGTTTGTTTATAATAAAACTAATAATAAAACTTTATTTATATCTCGCCCTATCTCCCTGAGAGGGCGGATCATTGTTTCAATGGGTTTTGTTTACTTTCAGCCTTACATATCGGCTGACATAATATTAAACCATATAGGTGTAGCACCTTCTCTTAAAAAGGACCTACTAATGCTCCTTTTTGCAAGTAAGATATATAACTATCTCAAGAAGAAGAACATTAGTAAAAAAAAGTTTGAAAAATGTTCTGTTCCAGGTTTGACTGTATTATAATAAAATGAAAATAATAAATATTATTTCCTGTTTAATTGTGTGGTAATTACTTTGAAAGGAGCTGTTCTACTCCAGAAACTTAATTTTTGTGGCTGTCACAAACTAGGTTGTATTGGCTGAGACTCTATGATGAAAGCTTCATTGAAAAACCATAGCAAAAACATGCTGTAGGATGTCCCTCCAGCAAAAACAAAGTTTGGGCAGTTTAATAAACTTTCCCCATGTTTTTATGATAGAACCAATTAGAAAATGACATTTTCTAATTGGTTCTACCATACCCAGTAACAAAATTTGTGTCACACAGAGTAATTACCGCAAGAAGTGAAAGGCAATGTGATAACTTACATGTACATAGAGATCCTCCAAGTCTATGAGATTGTGTTGCAAAAGCACTGCTGCTACTCTGTATAAAGAAACAGGTGTCTCTCCATTTGGCTCCTGAAAAGGAAAGTATGCTTTTATAAAGGCCAATAAAAATATCATAGGGCATTCAATCATTTTTCAGAGAGAAATAATCTCAAGATAATAGTACTACAGTGAATTCAATATAATACTATTGCTGCTTGCAAATCTATCTCAGTAAGGGTATGCAAAGCTTTAGACCTCAATTTTGTAGTTCGGAGATTCATATGATAATACTACAAATGGAAGTATTACCTGATAGAATTTGAATTTGAATCCAAGGATATGACAAAGAGTTTGAGGTTCACACATATACATGTAGGATTCTATCAAAGGTACGAAGAATTCATCGTATTCTGGCCTGCATTCGTAGACTTCTAAGATAATATCGAGCACTCTGTTAGGATCCAGGTTAAAACATCCTATTTAAGAACAGAATAAAGTCAAAACCGGAGGCATGGTTTATAATTCAATCAGACACAAATATTCCAAAGCATGAAATGCTACTTTTTTCAACAGTTATTTCAAATTAAAGCTAACAGTTGACAGGAAATTTGTTAAACAACATCTGCCCCAGAAAACAAAGTCTTACCTATTAAAGATTTGATATTTTCTAGGATTAGTTCACTGGTGATACTTCCAGATAAATCTTGTCCCAGTTCAGCAATCAGCTTTGCATAACCTTCATTTTCTTCTCTTAATAAATTGAATTTCTGCTGCTTATAACTATGATCAGACAAAATATGAAAAAGGTCAGACACACATATTCTACAACTATTGACAGAAAAAAAAACTTCCTTTTTTGGCCAAATTACAAAGAGTGCATTTTTTTCTGCTGCTGTGCATTACATTTGGCAGCAAAAAAAGTTTTTTGATTTCATGGTTTTCAAAACTGAGTTGTGCATTAGATTCGATGGTGCATGAGACTCGGGTAAATATGCATATTTTAATCAAGTGTTTTAAATTGTTAATAATTTAACAATATGTTAATGTTACCTTTCATTAGTTTTTAATATATTGCAATACTTATGTTTTTATGCTGCCTTGAATCCCAGTTGTACGGGGAAATGGAGTAAAAATAAAGTATAAATTAACTGTAATAGATTTTGTACTTACAAAAGTTTTGTCTTGATTTTCACAGATTTTTGATTAAACTGCTGAGACTGCTTGATAAGCCCTAATGATTCCAATGTATCTGGGTCCAGGCGCTCCTTTAGTATAGTATCTGAAACCAAGTACTGGGAGGAAAAGAAGAGCAGAGAAATTATTTTTGTACCAACACACTGGAGACAAATTCTCGTTTTTAAAGATTCAGCTTAAATGTGTACAATAACAAATGTTACAATAATGTAACAGCAACAATGTTTGTCATCTGGCCTTTGAAAATAAAAAATAAATGTAAACGTAACTTACCAAACACGCTAACACCAGCTGCATGAACTGGTCCCTCTTACTTTTTTCTTCTAAACAACTAGTTTCAATATCTATCAAAAATCCAAGAAAACAAAACAGATGGTGTTATTTGTCACTGAAATATCTGCCAGATTTATCATTCTTCATCCTGTGAAGCAAGCGGTTCTCTCACTTCGGGAAATATATGACACATTACTGCCTGAGCCCAATATATGAAACTTTCTTCCCCCTGAAGGTGTTTCACACTTCAAAGAACCTTAGTATTCTTCTAATGCTCTCCTCTATTATCCAAATGGGCCCAGAAGCTGAATTCACTATAAAATAAAAAACCTAAAGACACAGACATGGTAGGAGTAGCATTATTAATTAAAGTAAATGGAGGTGGGACTTACCTAATATGCAAAATACATCAGCTAGGATGGAAGGCATGTCGTCTCGATATTCCTATTAAAATAAAGGAGAGAAATGCTCTTGTCAATGTATGATTCTTGTCAAGTGCATTTCAATTACAGTACAGTTAAGACAAACCAATACCAGTAGGTCATACTAGGCTTTCACATAAATAAGTCACACAAAGCTTCTATAGGATAATTTGCAGTTATCATCTATAGGAGTGGTTCTCAATCTGTGGGTCCCCAGATGTTTTGCCCTTCAACTTCCAGGAATCCTAACAGCTGGTAAACTGGCTGGGATTTTTGGGAATTGTAGGGCAAAACATCTGGGGACCCACAGGTTGAGAACCACTGATGTATACAAAAAAATTCTCCCACATCTTTTTACAAGCACAAAAGGAAATATCTTTTAAATTCAAAATCAACACTATCCTGCAAAGAACATCTTAGGATGCAACAGTGGTTAAATGTGGCACTATGAAGCTGCAATGACTTCAGGGGGAAAGCTGAAGCACAAACATCATAATAGCTCTATCCTCCTTGTGGAGAGAAAAAGCAAATATAACAAAACATAATAATAATAATAATAATAATCAAAGGCGTTTCAAGAAGTGCCAACCTTTGACTCAATTCTACTTTTATTACTTTTCATTCTAGACTAAGAGCTGTGGCCCCTCAAGGACCAGAGCGGTTTTTCTGGTCTTCTGTACTAAAAAGTTATAATTATATCAAAACCTACATGAATCAAACAGGTTCTGGTTTAACAAGCTAAAACTAATAGTCAATCTAGCTACATTCCGACTTAGAGAACATTGTCTCAAAGTGCACCAAGAGTAGAACTATGACAAAACCGTGTTCTCTTCATGCATTTAGTTTCACTGCTTAAATTAAAAGCAACTTGTGAGCATTTGAAAGGACATATATTTTGATAGCTTCTCCCACCTGGCTGAGCAGGAAAATAGTATGGTAAGTACTTACTAACAGAGACACTATTACGGTATATACTTACTATAACGTAATTGAGAACATTACATGCTTGATCATGCTTTAGGTTTCCCTTCACAACGTGATAGGCAAGCTCATACAAAGCCTGCTGGATACCTGCAGCGCAATGGGAAAAATGCATTGTAACTTTTAACTATGGTTAAAATAAACTTTATATACATTTCATGACAATGAGCAGATATTTTGCGATTATGTCTACATTACAGATGATCATTACTGAAAAATAAAGAGTTACCTTTCAAAACCTAAAGACTAAATGTTTACAAAAGATGAAAATCTTCAACTCAGAGGTGACACAGTACTGTGCTTTTGCAGAGCTCCTATTCAATTAGGTTTACATGAGTGAACTTCCTGAAGAACTATGCTCTTTTATAATAGCTCTGATCCAACAATTAAAATGACAATAATAATAATAATGCTTTATTTTTCTATCCCGCCACCATCTCCCTAAAGGAACTCGGGGCGGCTAACATGGGGCCAAGCCCAAAACAGAAGCGAAATATAACAAATTAAAACCAATATCTATAACTGAGAAGCAATGATACAATAATCAAATAAAAACACACAATACAGTAAAAACACACAATGACCATACAAAATGAGGTAATGATACAAGCATCAACCACTATGGATAAAAAGGGGTCAGGCATATAAAAAGTACACAATTTCAAGGCCATTTAATAAAGTGCATGGACAACACTGTGCACCAGGAGAGCAATTCTGCACATATGTACTCAGAATAAAATGCCACTGGGTTCACTCGTGCTTTCAATAGAAATTTTAGAGGACAGATAGCTTAACTAAACAGACAGTTAAATTTGTATTTAAGTCAGAACAAGTACATGTTTTTAAACTCTTGTAGCAAAATGTAAGCGATTAAAGAAAATCTTGAACTCAATGACATACCTCTAACAGCAGTATCTTCACAGAGATTACGACATAACTGCAAGCTGAATGAAGCAGAAAAGAGAATTTAGCATTTCAGAATGTATGTGACTTCAAATTCTAAAAATTCCATTGTAATTCAGTTGTCTTCAGAAAGAGCATACAGCTGAAATAATTTAATTCCACTGAAGTTAGGAAAATAGCACTAGGCCCACGTCCTATAACAAGATGACATCAAAGAACTGCTTATGATCCTGTGGTTGCATGAGTTGTGAAATGAATACATTTTGTAACTCATTACAAAACATTCTTCTTTAAGAATATCTTCACACATGTGGTATTGCTTTAAAGCGGTAATTAAGGGTTTTGATTGGAGCTGTGAAGGCTGGGGTAGGGGAGTGGGAAAATGTAGGATAAATGTGTATCCCTCTTTGAAATGAAAATAAAGCCGCTCTTGGTTATTTATTTTTTTCCCCTAAATTGAGTGAAATGCTTTCTATGATACAGTTTAATCATGCCATGAAATGCAGAGTCTGAAAATAATAGCTAAAACAACCTATAGCATTGGATAACAACTCCTGTGCTTATATTCAAATCCAAGAGGCACTTAATGGGATCTAACTTTTTTTATGAGAGAAGTACACATATTGAGCAATCTCTCCCACGTTAAGCTCAATTTTATGTCTGAATATACAGCCAGCCTTGTACTTAGGAGTGACTGTCTCTGTCCTAATAATATACTTTTGAGTATACAATGGAGAATGAATGCAGGTCGACAATACTTTAACTGTCCTGGGTCAATGCTATGGAATTATGGGAGCTGTAGTTTGCTGAGGCACCAGCACTCTTTGGAAGAAAAAGCTTAAGAGCATGTAAAACTACAACTCCCACAATTCCATATCATTGAGCCAGTGGTGTCAAACTGCTATTCGTTCTACAGTGTAGGGGCATCCTTTATTGTGGTTATTATAAATGCAATATTTAAAATCCCCAGTTTTTTTTAGCAGAGGATTAATTGTCGATGTGTGCCTTCAGGTCATTTCTGACTTCCAGTTCTGCAGAGGCAAACTTCTCATGCTTTGCTTGTATAGCTGTGATTTTGCTCAAGCTACATTATGCCCTGCAAACTGAGCAAAACATAAAACTAGCATCTGTTTGCACTCGTGTCAACAGCGATGACAAACATTACTGTTTAAGTCTACAGAGAAATACTAAAACTGATCGATGGTAATTCTGTGATAATAATTTCACATAACAATCATCCCGAATCACTACTTATACCACAATATGCAATTTCCATCTAACACAAACATAACATCTGTTATACTAATTCACATCCAATTTAGAAAACAGGCTGGGTCGAATAATTGTAGAATATGAATTCCAAATATGGATATAACTAATCTGTTCAAGGCTAAGACAAATGGAACTAGGGAATAGCTATATCTGTACTTGACTATATACAACAATAAGAAAAAGGAAAAAATATTGTCTCTAACATCTGTTTCTTTATGTTCTTCTGTGTAGGTTAATACCTTGCACTGTTCAGATAAACCCTTCACCTGTACAATATGTAGCCTAAGGCACATTAACAACACAAACATATCTAATGAGCATTGCATCTTGTACAAGCAGAAAAGGGTAAAGTCTGGAGGTTTTTCAGGTATTTAAGGTCAAATAGTGGATTGGTAGAGTAAAGGTGATGGAATACTTTGACCAGATTAAAATATTTCCATGACTCTATGCTCGAAACCTTATTTTCTCACAAATGCACAAGTCATAAGACTTATATTAAAACAAAGACAGCTTTTTGTAGTTGTAATTAAGGTTGAGGATTTCTTTATCAAATAAAACTTAATAAAATAGAGGAATGCAAAAAAGTAGTATTACAGAGGGAAGACTCAACAAGAGAAATTCATAAACCATCAAAGTACATTCAATCACATTTTATGTTCATTCATTTGATAACACTAAGTAAAAAAAATTGAAAAAAAAGTCCCTGGTTTGAAAGTGTTTTTTCCTATTTAATTGCGTGGTAATTACTTTGACAGTAGTTGTTCTACTGTAGAAACTTGGTTTTTGTGGCTGCCATAAACTACATTGAATTGGTTGAAACTCTGTGAAGTTTTTGCAGTTTAATAAACCTTTTCCATGTTTTTATGATAGAACCAATTAGGAAATGACATTTTTAACCCAGGAACAAAAATTGTGTTACAAAGTGTAATTTGTTTTATCTTGTTTATGGCTGAAAAACGTAACAGGCAACAAGGTACTTAGGTAGAGTCAAAACAGAAGGAGAAGACAATGAAATTCCCTTGTCAGATTCCAAATTAATTCCCTGGTTAGCTCTATTCAAGGATTCCAAAAACCACATGGAAATGATATGCTAAGAGGACCCATGCATGCCTGCATCCTTGTCGACTCCACTCCTGGCTTTAATATCAACTGTGCAAAGGTTAGGAATGCTGCAAGAAGGTCTGGTGAATGGCAGACAAAGGATAGGGTCCACATTTGATTTCTGCATAAATTGGAGTGCACATGTTGGGTAATGAGCCTGGTACTATTAAGGTTACAAATCCTATGATTTCCACCAAGCCCCTCCTATTCCCACAAAAAACTTCACTTATTCCACTCCCAGTCCCACCAAGAATGAAAGAAACAAAAACAGAAAAGAAATTGCCCAAGCAGTATTCAACTCAACTTTGCAACCAATTTATTAAGGGCACAGGAAGAAGATCATATCAAGGATCCATCTAATTCAATAGCCTCAGCCAGAGATCTCCTAGAGCCTGCAAGAAGGCACCAAGGATGGAAGGACAAGGACACTGGAGACCTAGGTTCAAACCCTTCTCAATCACAGAAATGTACTGGATAAGTCACACTCTCCCGTCTTTAGAAAGTCAAACTGCCTCTGAACAAATCTTGCCAAGAAAATCCTTAGGCTCACCTTTAGAAACAGTTTGAAGGCACAAACCACCAGCAACAACAAGGACAGAAAGGCAACCACTTCTCTAATCATTTGTTCCCCATTCCAATGATCTGGGAGTCCATTATACACACCTCCAAACATGGATGCTCCACTTAAAAGTTATGGGTAATAGCTTATTAGTCTTATGCTCTGTCAACATGCTCTTCAAACAGAAACTACAGAGTAAGTCACTGTGCGCTTCATGATCTCCTCTACTGATACATAATAATAATAATTTTATTTTTATATCCCGCTCCCATCTCCCCAGAGGGGACTCAGGGCGGCTCACATGGGGACAAGCCCAGTTTCAACATACAATAAAATACAGCATAATTAATACATGAAGTTAGGAACCTTTCACTTATATTTTCAATTAACATCAGCTTGCCATTTCTACTGGAGGCTAGAGGGTTGCGGATGATATGAGTCTAAACTGTCACTGAATCAAAGTTTCTGAATCCAGATTATCTGTTTTGAAACAAATGATATGAATCTAAACTGTCATAGAAGCCAGATAATCTGTTTTGAAGCGGACGATATGAGTCTAAACTGTCATAGAAGCCAGATAAATCTGGATTCTATGACAGTTTAGACTCATATCATCCACTTCAAAGCAGATAATCTGGATTCAGAAACCTGGATTCTATGGCAGTTTACACTCATATTGTCTGCTTCAAAACAGATTCTAAACTGTCATAGAATCCAGATAATCTGTTTTGAAGTGGACAATATGAGTCTAAACTGTCGCGGAATCCAGGTTTCTAAACTGCCATAGAATCCAGATTATCTGTTTTGAAGCTGACGATATGAGTCTAAACTGCCATAGGTTTCTGAATTCAGATTATCTGTTTTGAAGCGGATATGAGTGTAAACTGCCACAGAATCCAGGTTTCTGAATCCAGATTATCTGTTTTGAAGCGGATGATATGAGTCTAAGCTGTCATAGAATCTAGATAAACCTGGATTCTATGACAGTTTAGACTCATATCATCCACTTCAAAACAGATAATCTGGATTCAGAAACCTGGATTCTGTGGCAGTTTATACTCATATTGTCCACTTCAATGCAGATTCTAAACTGTCACAAAATCCAGATAATTGTTTTGAAGCAGGCGATATGAGTCTAAACTCATATCCAGGTTTCTGAATCCAGATTATCTGTTTTGAAGCAGATGATATGATATCTGCTTTGAAGTGGATATGAGTCTCAACTGTCATAGAATCCAGATTTTTGGATCTAGATTTCAGCTTTGTGGATAATGTGAGTCTAAACCAGGCCTGGCGGTTGTTAGGAATTGTGGGAGTTGGAGTCCAAAACACCTGGAGGGCCGAAGTTGGCCCAGGCCTGGCCTAAAATGTCACAGACCAGGTTTCTGACTCCACATAATTTGCTTTGGCCTGGATGGTAGGAGTCTACACTGCCGGATAATCTAGATCGAAGCAGACAAGCTGGATGCGGGGACTTGCGGGGCAGACGGGGCTGAGGCCTGCCCAGAGAGAGAAGCCCGACCCACGGCGTGCCTCGCCAGGTAGCTGCCCCGCCAGAGACGGGCCCAACGGCGGAGGAAAGACCGGCCATCCGGCCCCTTCCCTCCCTCCCCTCTCCCCGCTCCCCGCAGGCCCAGCCCCGCACTCACAACTCGCCCTTGCCGGATTTCTCCCAAGTCTTTATCCACTCGGCAGGGAGCGCCATCCCCGTTGCCGCCGCCATCTTCCCCGTCTGGCGCTGGAAGTGCCCGGATGGACGAGCGGCAGGCAGTCAAGCGAGCAAGAAGGGGGCCGCCGCGCGGGGCATGACGGGAAAGCGAGTCTTTCACACCTTGAGCTCTTGGGTTTGTGTTCAGGCCTGTGTGTGTGTGAGTGTGTATATATGTATGTATGTGTGTGTGTGTGTGTGTATGTATATATGTGTGTGTGTGTGTGTGTGTGTGTGTATATATATATATATATATATATATACACATACACACATACATACACACATACATACACACACACACACATATACATTTATGGATGGAACACATTGAGGAGCCCATCTCTTGGGGTTAGGTTCATTCCTCTGTGTGTGTATGTGTGTGTATATACAGTAGAGTCTCACTAATCCAAGCCTCGCTTATCCAAGCCTCTGGATAATCCAAGCCATTTTTGTAGTCAATGTTTTCAATATATCATGATATTTTGGTGCTAAATTCGTAAATACAGTAATTACAACATAACATTACTGAGTATTGAACTGCTTTTTCTGTCATATTTGTTGTCTAACATGAAGTTTTGGTGCTTAATTTGTAAAATCATAACCTAATTTGATGTTTAATAGGCTTTTCCTTAATCCCTCCTTATTATCCAAGTTATTCGCTTATCCAAGCTTCTGCCGGCCCGTTTAGCTTGGATTAGTGAGACTCTACTGTATATATATATATATATATAGAGAGAGAGAGAGAGAGAGAGTCTCACTTAGTGGCCTTTTTGATTTATGGCACCCCTACGTATTGAATAGAGTTTTTTTCCCTGAGGGGGCGTCTACACTGTACACTTAATGCGGTTTTACACCGCTTCAGCTCCCACGACTCAGTGCTATGGGACCTTGGGAATTTGTCATTTTAGGAGTTCTTCCGCCTTCAGGACGCCTCATTTTCCTCTGTCAAGGACTGTGGGCGTGGCCAAGGCAGACCAATGGAAAACCTTTTCCCCTTTTCGACTACGATTCCCGTCATGTATTACTATGGCCCGTAATAGCGGAGCCTTCTGGGAAATGGAGTCTTTCTGCCCAAAAGGAGGGCTTGCTGCACTTGCTTCCCAGAGCCGCTTGGGGTCGCGCTTCCTTTATCGGCCGGATGCTGCTGCTGAGGAAGAGGGAAGCTCCGCCATTTTCTCATCCTTCTCCTTGAAGTGGCGTCGTCTTGTGGCGAAGGGACCGGGCCGGGGTGAGTTTGAGGGGCCTTGAGTCTCCCAGAATGGCGAAGAGCCTGGAAGTGTTGAAGCACGGCCATCTGTCGGGGGTGCTTTGACTGTGCCTCCCTGCCTGGCTGAAGGGGATGGACTAGATGCCCTTTGGGGGTCTCCTCCTCTGGAGGTTTTTGAACTGAGGCTGGATGGCAATCTGTTGGGAGGGCTTTGACTGTCTTCTTTTGTGGCTGAAAGGGGTTGGACTAGATGTCCTTTATGGATCTCTTCAAATGGAGTCTCCTCAGAGGTTTTGAAGCAGAGGCTGGATGGTCATCTGTTGGGAAGGCTTTCACTGTGACTTCCTGCCTGACTGAAGGGGCTTGGACTAGATGTCCTTTATGGATCTCTTCAAATGGAGTCTCCTCAGGAGGTTTTGAAGCAGAGGCTGGATGGTCATCTGTTGGGAAGGCTTTCACTGTGACTTCCTGCCTGACTGAAGGGGCTTGGACTAGATGCCCTTTGGAGATCCTTTCCAGCTCTAGTAAAGTATAAACTGCCTTGGGTCCAGTGGATTTTGCTTCCCTGGAGATTTTAAAACAGAGTCTGGATGGTCATCTGTTGGGAAGGCTTTCACTGTGACTTCCTGCCTGACTGAAGGGGCTTGGACTAGATGCCCTTTGGAGATCCTTTCCAGCTCTAGTAAAGTATAAACTGCCTTGGGTCCAGTGGATTTTGCTTCCCTGGAGATTTTAAAACAGAGTCTGGATGGTCATCTGTTGGGAAGGCTTTCACTGTGACTTCCTGCCTGACTGAAGGGGCTTGGACTAGATGCCCTTTGGAGATCCTTTCCAGCTCTAGTAAAGTATAAACTGCCTTGGGTCCAGTGGATTTTATCTCCAGTGGTTGATGCTGTATTATTACTCATTTGTTCTGATTGTATGTGTTGGATTGTATTTTTAAAATGTTTAAATTGTTTATTTTATTTTATTTATGTTATTACTGTTTTGTTTTGGTATTCATTTGCTTTATTTTGTTTTGTTTTGGGTATCGCCCCATGTTAGCCGCCCCAAGTCCCTTCGGGAAGATGGTGGCGGGATAGAAAAATAAAGTATTATTATTATTATTATTATTATTATTATTATTATTATTTTCCTTCTCCTGAGATTTCAAAACAGAGTCTGGATGGACATCTGTTGGGAAGGCTTTCACTGTGACTTCCTGCTTGACTGACTGAAGAGGGTTGGACTAGATGTCCTCTTCCAATGGAGCCTCCTTCTCTGGAGCAGTCTCTCCCAACTTTATGCTTCGGTGACATGGCAATGACTTGGGTGTGCAAAGGGCAGGGCAGGTTATGACACTAATACACCTTCAGGATTCCTTTCCTGCCATCGCCCTTTCTGTTAATCCTTCACTGTGTGTAAGCACAGTTTTCTGCCTGTCACGGCTCTTCCAGCCATGTTTTGGGGTGGAGCAGTGCGTTTTTGTGCCTGGAGCGAGGCAGAGGATGAAAGTAAAAGTGAAATGGCTTCTGTTTCCTGAAATGCGTATCATGCACGCCTTTGAAAGAGCAAGAGTTAGTAGCCCTAATCTCTTGGCCCATGTGTCGCATGGCTCGAGTCTCATGCTCTCATCAAATCTCATGCACGCTTCAATTTTCAAAACCCTGAAACCAAAAAAAGTAATAATATTTGCTGCGGAATGTACTGCACAGCTGCAAAAAGTGCACTCTTTGTAACGTTGCCATTACAGTGGCTGCCTCCTTACGATTCCCTTTTTTAACATTTGCTAGAGTATATGTCTATGTATTGCATAATATCTGTGATGGAAATTCATGGGGAATTATTGTCCATAACCAGAAGGTCTACCTTTTTTCCAGCCTTGCTTTAGGTAAAACTACTTTCTTCCAGTTTTTCATTTGCAGGTTACAATATGGTGTATAATAATATTGTTTGACCGCTATAAAGTAAGAATTATAGCTGTACAATCTATATGAAGTTTTCAGTAATTGAATTAAGTTGGCCTCTAGATTCACAAGGTCTCAGTTCCAAGAAAGCTTCCCTCTATCAGGTCCAGCTCCATGGGGGGACATGAGAGAAGCCTCCCAAAAGGATGGTAAAAACATCAAAAAAACAAAAAAACATCCGGGCCTCTCTTGGGCAACGTACTTGCAGACGGCCAATTCTCTCACTCCAGAAGCGACTCAAGTTGCTCCTGACACGAAAAAAAGAAAGCTTGGCAACTGCTTCCCCACAAAACTCTGCTGCTTGTGTCCTAAACCAGCCGGTCACCCCTTCACGCAGCTGCGTATCGTTGCCACAACACTTCGTTGAGGACGCAAGCAGCAGACTTTTGTAGGGAAGGAGTTGCCAAGCTCATTCATTGCTATGATAAGTGCCTAGATGTGAATGGCGATTAAATTGAGAAGTGGTATTGGGGTGTGGCTTTCAACTGCATATGGTAAATGTTTTCTCCTATACTTTGTTCATTTTTAATTCCAAAATATAATCTACTTTCTGGATAACCCTTGTATTGCGGGTAGGATATGTCAGTCCATGATTGATAGAATGAGAGATCTGTGGGAGGTCCAATGTATAACTTGTTCATTGTCTTTCTATGTCTAATCCTAATATATTCATTCGTATTTAGGGAAGTTGTGGGAACCTATCGCTTCAGGAGGGATGACATGTAACGGACCAGAAAACTCTGGGGCTGGTGCAACTCTGGAGGAGGACCCTGAGCCAGAGTTGGCACGCGAACTCTCCAGGCAGCAAACCTTTGCCAGTTTTCCAAGTGACTGCCCTGTTTCCTCTGCAGCTTTAGCTCAAGCTGGCTTTTTCTACACCGGAGAACGAGACCAAGTCAAGTGCTTTAGTTGCCACACAATGGTGGAAGGATGGCAAGAGGGAGACTCTGCAATAGAAAGACACCGAACCATCTTTCCAGAGTGCAGGTTTATCAATGACATTGACATTGGGAGGAACAATACATACTCTCTTCTCAATTGTCAGCACGCTTCAGAAAATGGTTCAGCAAGTACTTCTCAACAACAGCCTTCTCTTGATGAGTCTTCGGATTTTGATGCGGATTATCTGCTGAGAACTGGGCAAGTGGTGGATCTCTCTGGTTCCCTGTACCCTAGAAACCCTGCCATGTGTAGTGAGGAAGCCAGGCTGAGGACTTTCCACAACTGGCCACCCTATGCTCCTGTCACTCCACAGGACCTGGCCCACGCAGGACTCTATTACACCGGCATTGGTGATCAGGTCGAGTGCTTTTGTTGTGGGGGAAAACTGAAAAACTGGGAACCGAGCGATCAAGCGTGGTCGGAGCACAGGCGCCATTTCCCAAGGTGTTTCTTTGTCCTTGGTCATGATGTTGGGAACCTTGAAAGTGTTGCAAATCATGCGGGTGACACGGAGCTCAATAGAAGCAATAATGTTGTCCTCCCTCAAAATCCATGTATGGCAGATTATGAAACCCGGCTCAAGACTTTTGTGGCATGGCATTATTTGGTCAGTAAGGAACAGCTTGCTCGAGCAGGTTTTTATAGCATAGGTAAGCTGGAAGCAAAACCCCATTGTTTGATCTTTTTATACTAGTGGATTGGTTTGAATTGGGGCCTTTACCTTTTGACTATCCAGATGCTTTAGATTTCAGGGATCACAATTTGGGAATTGCTGGTCCAGATCAATACAGGTATAAACTTGATCAAATGGGAAAACTGAGTTAAAAGTAATAACCTTTTCATGTTAGTTCATAAGCACTTATTTTGGTTCAAATCTTTAAAAGTTATGCAGGGTGATATATTATGATATGATGTAGATCATTGCAGACATTGTACAGCACAAAACTAGAAGTATTTTTTAACTGGGCTATACATAAATGTATGTGTTTATAAAAGCCATTTTCATATACCAGATGAAAACAAATCTTTGTTTGTGCATAGGTAATGGTGATAGTGTGGCTTGCTTTCACTGTGGTGGAGGACTGCAAGAATGGAAGGCATATGAAGATGCTTGGGAGCAGCATGCAAAGTGGTTTCCTGGGTAAGGGTTTTCCTTTTATTACTTCATTTATTTTGAAGCGTTTGCACCATATGCTTTGCATCCTAGTGATTTTTAGCTGGTAGCGGTGATTTTTTTTTTTTTTTTGCTGCCTTTAAGTTGCAGTTTCATTGTATCTTTGTGACAAGGGGATAGGGCAAGGGAAAAAAATGCAAAAACAGATGTTGAGTCTTTATAACTGGTTCTTATAACAACCAGCTAGAGTGGGAACAGTTCAGGGAGAGGAGAAAAGGCCAAAGATAGCCATTCACTGAGCATAGCTGATATGGTGGCAATTTCCCATCTGTCTTTCTCATGTGGCCCTGATAGAACAGTGGCTGTCAAGTGACAATTGGCAGAGGCAGGGACATGTTTTATCTGCCAAACTAATGCATTGGCTCTGCCGTACCTCTTATTTTATCTATTTAAGCAGAGTTATCTGTGGGCAGAGGGTATCTACACATCCACATATACTGTATCCATGGCATTTTGTATTGTCCTTGCAACTGGATCCCATGTACTTCAAATATTTTTAGAAGCATCAGCTTTGAAGAATTAAAATGCATTTCATTTTCAGAAGTTTCAATGTTTGATAAAATAAGGCTAAGTTGGAATTGTGTCAGATGTCATGGCCACTTCTGGATTCACCCAAAAGCCTTGATCTCTGTGATTGCTGTCAGGAACTGCCTATATGTTCCTTGACTTATGGCGCAGAATCATGTTCTGGGCATCATAGAATCATAGAGTTGGAAGAGACTTGTGGGCCATCTAGTCTGTTTCACATTACATTCAGCAGCATTATTATTATTTTTTTGGTTTTGTGGTTTAGAAAATTCAGTAGCACATAAGACTCAAGTCAAAATGGTAGTTCTATTTCATTTGCTGCAGTTTTATTCCAGATCCTATGTGTTCTGAAGCATTCTTTTAAAAAGTAATTACAACTCTAACTTATTTAATTGATCTATTTTATGCCTAGGTGCAAATACGTGCTAGAAGAAAAGGGGCAAGACTTTGTAAACAGAGTTCATTTAACTCATTCATTGCAGGATTCTACAGTAAGTGTTCCTAACACATCCTAATGCTTCACCCTCACCCATTAACCAGGAATTTGGGATAGTTCCACAGTGGAGATATTTACAAATATATTGTTTTAAACTATGAATTCATAAAACTCTTTAAAAAGCAGGACTGCGGTTGCTGTGTGGGATATTTAACTGGATGTATCTCCTTTTCATGTAGGCTACAGAAGTTAAAGCCTAATACTCATATCTGTATGTGCCTCAAGGATAGGAATTGGTGCAAATATTATTTTGCACTTTATAAATAAAGAAGTAGGATAACTGCTGAGCTCTTGACATTGCAGATAAATGCTGAGCTTTTACTTTTAAATATCTGCCTTGTAGTGTCAGGAGTTGTGGTTGGTTCATGCCAAGGCACAAATAAAAAACTCAAATTGAAATATCAGTACAGCTGTTAAATCTATACGTCTATTCATCTCTAAACTAATCTGGATCCCATTTCTAATTTTCTTTGTAGATAGAGGAGATTGAGAAGACGTCACCTATTAAAGGTTTGTGTAGCATTGTTTATAACTGACATGCTTAATTTGTAATCTGGCAAGCTTAACACAGACCAATATATTGCAGGTATCAACCAACTATAAACTGAAACTAACATGTAAAACATTAAATCAATATTTCTCCATCGATAAATCCAATAATGTATTACAAAAAGTCACTTAGATTATTGAAAGAGATCTGTAGAATGAGGAGACTTTGGACAGTGTGAGAGAGACCGTTTAGTAGCTTTAAAGAAGACCTACATGTATGTACAGTGTGTATGTGTATATATATATATATATATATATATGCCACCAACAGACTACTTACTTATCTAGGTCAACACTGTTTGTTACAGGTGGTCTGTGGAATAGCTTTTTTTCTCATTTCCTGCTATCTCCTGCTTTTAACTTGAAATGGAAGAGATTGAAATGAAACATCCTGTGAGCGGGAGCTATGGCACTCCATGCAAGGCTTTGTCATTATATAATTCAGCATGGATCAGATCAAGGATAACTTATTGAAGAAAGGGTATTCTTTTACATCAAATAAACACATGTGGATGGATCAGGCTGCACAGACATATTTTACCTTTACTTCATGCAGGTGGAACAGTTAGTTGCACTTTTGTGTATCCAGCTTGAAAAACTAAAATTTGCAATTATTTGGTGTCTCAGATCACACATTGCATTTTTAACATCAAATTTTCTTGGTTTGGTTATTTATTTATTGATCTCTTGCTGCCTCTGCAGATGAGGAGCTATTACAGAGCCAAGTGGTACAGAATGCAATGCAAATGGGTTTCACCTTGGACGAAATTAGGAAAACAATAGAAGGAAAGCGACACCTGTCTGCAGAGAGCTACAAGTCTGTGGAGGCTCTGGTGGCAGATTTAATAAATGCCCAGAAAGAGAAAATACTGAATGAATCCTGGGAAAAAGGTGAGCGCATTAAGATGTTGCCGCACATCTCCCAAGTTGAAGAAAAATAGTTACTATGGGATTGCAACTGATGTATATCGGTTTGTTCCTATATACACGTATGGGCTTCTGCAGAACTTTGGAAAGTTATTTCTTTCTTATTTCTTCAGCTCTCAGAATTTCCTAATCTGTATGGCATTGATGTTTTAGTCTGAAAAATAACTTTTTTTAAGATCTAGGTTTTTCTGGGCAGAGGTTGAAACACTTTACTCCAGGTTATTGTATTATTTGAATGCTTTCTGTTAGGTATCTGTTGCTTTACCTGTGCCTCAGCATTAAAAAGTTAAGGTTTTCCTGGCTTTTCCTGGTGCTTAGCCAGTTCATTCATTGTCATGCTTTGCTACCTTAAAGCAAATTTCTATATATTTTTTAAAACATACACATAAATATTTGTATGAGATGTAACTTAATACTCAAAGCCCCTGAAAGCAAAGATGAGAAAAATAGAATAACCAGTTTAAAAGAAGAGATATGCAAAACTGTGTACAGTCTGCAGCAACAAAACAAAACAACACAGAGAACTGGTATAAACTGGTACCTATGATTCAACAGAAAAGCCTCTTTGGTGAGCATTTTTTCTAGAACTGGGATAGAACTGGTTTAACTGCTATAGTTAAATGCTCTATCCCAAATTGCCACCCTCCTAGTCTCTGAGGTAGGACTGGAGCCAGTATTGATGGGCAGTAGGGAGTCTCCTGCGAAAGCTTGGAAATATCTGCTTTTGTCTGCTTTACAGTTGTTACTTGGTGATATATCTTGTTGGGATATTTTTCCCCTTCCTCCCTTTAGAACTCGGCACCGAAGAGAAGTTGAGACGTTTGCAGGAAGAAAAGCTCTGCAAAATCTGTATGGATAAAACCATCTCGGTGGTCCTCCTTCCGTGCGGACACCTGGTTGCTTGCAAGGACTGTGCGGAGGCGGTGGAGAAGTGCCCTCTGTGTTGCGCAGCGATTGTGAAAAGGCAGAAGATATATATGTCTTAGTCAGAAGCACTGCGCAAGTGGGGAAGCTTGTCTTCCTTTTCAGAGATCGACTATATATGCAATGTTAGCACAGAAATGGACTCAAGGGGAAGACACTGCGATTGAATGCATGGGTTTATTGTAGAGATCACAAAGTTGCAGAGTTCAATATATAGCCTCAATGCCCTGTTGTTAAGTAACACGTGGTCCTCAGGCTCCTGTGGGACTACAAATCCCATTATTACATGTTATTTGGCTTTGTGACAAGAGCTGATGGTAGTTGCAGCCAATCCTTGCTCTAGTCTGCCATGAATTGTGCTTAGTTGCACATCAGAGTTTCTCATAGATGAAATTCTCTGCCGTTTAAAGTATTTGGCATTTCCCAACTATTTCTGAAGTTCTCATAATTCACGTATAATTAAGCTGCTATTATTGTGTCTCAGATAAGCTACCAAAATAATGTTGCAACAGTTGAGCTGCTCAGTGTCAATGCAGGTAGCCGTGAGGTCTTGTCACTGTTTAAAAGGACACCAAATGTGTATATGCAATAACTAATGAGTCCATTGCTTTAATGTAATGTGAAGGTGGGTTAGAATTAGAGGCTTTGGTCGCCTTTTGCACATCCCAATCCATTAGCAGAAAAAGGAAGTGGGCTAGAAAGATAAGCAAATGGTATCGCTTAACGGAATCCTTCTGCAAGCTTTTTCACATCAAAATAGCAGTGGCATAGATCATATTTTTGTGAATTACAATGATGCATTTTGTGTTAAATTCCAGTCTAGTAAATTTTTAGTCTACCATCTGGGCTCCAGTTCACAATACTGACGTTTTCTCTTCAACTGACATATTGGACAGTAAAATGCATTCCTGTTTGAGATGCAAGCATTGCCTTGCCTCCCAAGACATAGCTCCAAAAGTTTCAGTAGGTCAGGGTGCTCACTTGTTGTGTTTGATCAATTAGGTTTTACTTCTTAATGTCGCGAATAGATCCTTCAAGATCTCATACGCTGTTTTCATTCATTGAATTATGTCTTTATACACTTTTGCACAGTTTCTGTGGCTCTTGCATAGCAGTACAAATTACATTATTTTCCATCATCATTGCAGCAAAATCTACAAATATATCCTCACGCTACTACTTATTGCTCACCCTAGAAACACTATATGAGCACTTATGTTTAACACGCGTCTCAGTAGAAAGCCAACCACTGTAATGTTGCTCTAGACATACATTTGTAATTTCTTTGGGGTTTATGCATGAATTATCTAGGAACAGAATTGCACATGTTAAAAGTGCTTCCAGGAAAGGCTTCCTATAGATTTTTGTAAGGCGCAGTGTAATCATCTCAAAAAGAAACCGAGTCCCAGGGATTTTATAATTAAGATTGACAAAGTAGACTTTGTGTATCTCTGCGTCCATTGATCGGGCGTCAAGTGGCTTTTCGAAAACTGACACACATTTAAATTGAAACAATTTTTTCCAAAATGAATAAATCATCCATGATCAAACTTACACACTAGAGTTCTCTTTTATCTCCTGTTGATATGATAGTAATCTAAAAGCCACATGTATTGAGTCAAATCCATATAATGCTGCTATTTAACCTTAGCTGATTTCAGCGAGGTTAGTGGAAGAGCACAATATAAAGGAAATTAAGAGCATGAACGAATTGCACTCTTTGTTGGTCGTTGGCCGTCCTATATAAATCTTCCATTTTGTGTTGGCAATACAACCAAATGTTATATGGGAAGGCACTTCACAGCGTTGGTTCACAGGTATTTTTCCCCCATCGTGTTTAAAAAAAAAATCATTTTAATTTCCTTGGTTTTTATGATCTGTGTATGTTTTGTATATGTGACATGATTATTTATAAAAACAGATTTGGAATCAAACTATGTAATGAGTTCGGTTGTAAAGGTTGTTGATTAAACAAATACTATCCCCCAATCACAAACTTGGAGTTATATAAATATGGATGTACAAATTATATTTTAGAATCCTGTAATAATGCAGTATCAGAACTGTTTTGCAAACTCAGTTTGATCATTTTTAATAAAGTGATGTTTCTTACAGTTTTCTACCACTAACTGTCTTTAAATTGGTGTGTTTTTCCCCTCACTTCAAGCTCCCCCCTTCTTTCAGTGTATTAGAATGGAAAATATTGTAAGATTAATGGCTTGGTAGTTTCCCAATGTGTTGTTTTTTTCCACTGAAATCCTGTATCTCCTGCAATCACTTCCTTAGGAGTCAACCTGTGTGAACTACCATATATACTCATGCATAGAGCTATGCATATTAAGTAGAATCAGCTTGTGGGTAGATTTGCAAAGAATTGCACTGTTTGTTTTTATGATACACATGAACCTACATTATAAAATTAGAATTGGGTTGCTGTGAGTTTTCCACGCTGTCTGGCCATGTTCCAGAAGCATTCTCTCCTGATGTTTTGCCCACATCTATGGCAGGAATCCTCAGAGGTTGTGAGGTCTGTTGGAAATTAAGCAAGTGGGATTTATATATCTGGAATGTTCAGGGTGGGTCTGTTTAAAGGTTCGTAAATACAGTCATTACAACATAACATCCCTGCGTATTGAACTACTTTTTCTGTCAAATTTGTTGTATAACATGATGTTTTGGTGCTTAATTTGTAAAACCATAACCTAATTTGATGTTTAATAGGCTTTTCCTTAATCCCTCCTTATTATCCAAGATGTTCACTTATCCAAGCTTCTGCCGGCCCATTTAGCTTGGATAAGTGAGACTCTACTGTATTACTATATTGCAATATTATGAGTAATATCACATGTAATATAAATATACAATTATAATAGTATATAATTATTATATTGCTATATTGCTATAAATATACCATTCTAATAGTTATAATTATTATGATATTGTATTACATTACAATATTATTAATATTATATACATATACTGTACAATATATTATATTATTAGTATAGCATACTGTGATTATTATATGCTTCTGGAACGCGGCCAGGCAGCCCGGAAAAGTCTCAGCAATCCAGATCTTGAAAACCTCCTCCTTTAAAAATTATTTGATGATATCCAAGTCTATATATTTTGTAATACAGTAGAGTCTCACTTATCCAAGCTAAACGGGCCAGCAGAAGCTTGGATAAGTGAATATCTTGGATAATAAGGAGGGATTAAGGAAAAGCTCATTAAACATCAAATTAGGTTATGATTTTACAAATTAAGCACCAAAACAACATGTTATACAACAAATTTGACAGAAAAAGTAGTTCAATACGCAGTAATGTTATGTTGTAATTACTGTATATACGAATTTAGCACCAAAATATCACAATATATTGAAAAACATTGACTACAAAAATGGCTTGGATAATCCAGAGGCTTGGATAAGTGAGACTCTACTGTAATTATTATATTACTATATTACAATATTATTAGTAATATTACATGTAATATAAATATACCATTCTAATAGTGTATAATTATTATTATTATATTGTATTACATTATAATATTAATATTATATACATATACTGTACAATATATTATTTGTATAGCATACTATGATTATTATATGCTTCTGGAACGTGGCCAGGCAGCCCGGAAAACTCACAGCAACCCAGATCTTGGAAAATTTCCTCCTTTAAAAATTATTTGATGATATTCAAGTCTATATATATATCTTCTATATATATAAAAGAGTGATGGCATCACGGCGACCCACAAAACAACTAAACTACAAGCCCCCCAACCTCGAAATTTGACAACACAACCCATCATCCACGCCTCTAGGTTGATACAACAAAAAGCAAAGAAAAATAAAGTCCTAATTAGAGGGAGAGAAATGTTTTTATCCAATTGCTGCCACTTAGAAAGCTCTAAGCTCTGCCCACTTGGTCTCCTAGCAACCCACTCAGCCCAGTGTTAATAAAAGAATAAAAAATAAAATAAATACAAATACTGTAATACAATAAAAATAATTAAAACACTAAAAAAATTAATACAATAAAATACTATAACAAAATAACTAAAAATAATACAGCAAAATAATAAAATATAATAAATAAAAAAGATAAGTTACAATAAAATTAATTAAAAAAATACAAATAACGTCAAATAAAAATTTCACAACAACTTTTAACCAATAGCACCACCACTTTGCCACAGTAACGCGTGGCCGGGCACAGCTAGTTTTGTAATATTTTGGCATGAAACACAAAGAAGGGCCTTAGAAAGAGAGCTTCTCTCAGCATCGCTGTTCGGACAACTTCGGAATCTTTCGTGCTTTTCCGCCCTGCGCTCGCTCTCTCCCCCCGCCCCGCCCCTTTCGCTACGTGCCTCCTCGAGCCTCCCCCGCGCGCGCAGAAAGAACAGAACAGTGACGTAAGCAGGTGGGCGTGGCGACGGGGGAGAGGAGAGGAAGGTGGAGTCGGGGCTGGGGCGTGCGCATGCGCCGCACCTTGTTTACCCCAGTTCTGCGCTGCGGGCCCGGATGGAGCCGGGTCCGCTCGTGTCGTTGCGGGCCGTGGCCGGCAGGGGCCGCTGTCGGCTCGTGGGACGGGGCCGCGCGCGGGGCCCGCCAGGTGGCGCCTGCGCCCTCCATTCCTCCGCCAGCCGCCGAGCCGCGAACAGCCCAACAAACAATCCCCGGCGCCGCCGCCAAACCGAGCCCCTCCGCCCGCCCGCCCGCCCCGGACCGGGACCCCCGCCGTTCTCCCCCTTCCTTCCCCCCTTCGGCCTCCCTTCGCGCCTTCTCTTCGGCTCGGATTTTTAAAAAGCCCTTGCGGTGAGGCAAATCGAGGAGGCGCTTGGCGGAGTTGTGTAGGCCGCGGAAGTGAGGAAAAAAGGGCGCGCGGGCTTGTTTGGGGCCTTGTGAGGCCTACTCCACAGGCAGAGACAGACCGCCTTCAGGCTGAGGTAAGTTTAGATAGAATTTTTTTGAGGGGTGGAAACAAAACAAAATGGGGCCTCGAAGGTTGAGGAAGCGAAGGCCGAGGCCTAGCAAAGGAAGAGGAAAGGGAAAGGCGGCGCAAGCAAGATGGAGGACGCCGAGGAGGAGAGGCAGAGAGGGGAAAGGCAGGCCCGGAAGCGAGGCCTCCTGCAAAATGGAGCCCGGCGCTTTGCTCTCGGCCTACGGGGAGGCCTCGCTTGCCACTCTTGTTTCCGCCGACAAGATGGAGGCCTCGCTGGGCCTACTCGCCTCCCCTCCGCTCTGGAGGAAGAGGGGAAGGCCAGCTTTGTGAGTGTTGTTAAGTGTTGGTGTTGTTGTTGTTGCGGGGAAAGGACTTTGTAGTGTTTCGGAGCCCCTCCTTCGCCCCAGAGAGGGGAACAACAGCAAGAAACGGCCTCTTTCTTCCTCCCAAGTTGAAACAGCAGGCAAAAGTGGCTTCGTGTTGGGCGGATCAGGAGGCAAGCAGGCCCCTTTGGCCTCTTCTTGAGACTTTATTATCATCATCATATTTTTTATATCCTGCTTTATTTCCTCCGAAAGGGTCTCAAGGCAATAAGGAACCAAGCAGGCCTCTTTGGCCTCTTTTTGAGACTTTTATCGTCATCATATTTATTTATATCCCACTTTATTTCCCCTGAAAGGGTCTCAAGGTGATAAGGAAGTAAGCAGGCCCCTTTGGCCTCTTCTTGAGACTTTATTATCATAATATTTTTTTATATCCCGCTTTATCTCCCCCGAAAAGGTCTCAAGGCGATAAGGAGGCAAGCAGGCCCTTTTGGCCTCTTCTTGAGACATTATTATTGTTATCATATTTATTTGTGCCGTGCTTTATCTTCCTCTTTTTGGGAGGCTGTTGTTGCGAGGAACTTCCCCCCAAACCCTGCTCAGGAATGTGAGTGAGAAACTTGAGGCCACATTCT
Organism: Anolis carolinensis; assembly: GCF_035594765.1. Taxonomy (NCBI): domain Eukaryota; kingdom Metazoa; phylum Chordata; class Lepidosauria; order Squamata; family Anolidae; genus Anolis; species Anolis carolinensis. The sequence goes on from NW_026943823.1 coordinate 2,486,470, forward strand.
TTACTCCGCAGGAAGTGACATGCAGCTTGAAACTTGTCCATGGGGCCTTTCGAGCAAGGCTGACACTCCACTCTGAGCTCTGTGCATCTTAAACTTAGAGCAGAGTTTCTCAAGATGTTTGAGATACACTGGCTTCAGCCCCTTCCACACAGTTGTATAAAATCCACATGAACTGGATTATATGACAGTGTGGACAAAGGGCCCTTCCAGACTAGCCCTATATCCCAGGATCTGATTCCAAGTTTTTCTTTATCCTAGATTATCTGGCAGTGCAGACTAATCTAATCTGGTTTAAAGCAGAAAACCGGCGATCAGATCCTGGGATACAGGCCTGTCTGGAAGGGCCTTCAGATAACCCAGTTCAAAGCAGATATTGTAGTTTAATGCCTTGACATTATGTGTTCTATAGTTGTGTGAAGGGCCCTCAGAGAAAAGGAGGCTTAGGAATAGCCATGTCTTAAGGATTTGAAAAGAAGCCACTGTAAGGTGGAGGGAGCAGGCTTGTTTTCAGTAGCTCTGGAGACTAGGGAGTCGTGGATGTCCAGGAAAGGATTCCATCAAAACATTAGGAAGAACTTCCTGTCAGTCAGGTCAGAGCTGTTCGGAGTTTCCTCTGGAGGCTGGATGGGCATCTGCCAGGAGGGCTTTGATTGTGTGTCCCTGTCTGACAGAAAGTTGTTGATCTGTATAACCCTTGGGGGTTTCTTCTAATTCTGTGAAGTCCTCGGAAGTAAGTTGCCCTGAATTGAATGCCGTTCCCCTTATTCCATTGCCCCTTTGCTGTCATTATGTTTATGGTGCTCAGTTCGCATTCCTTGTCAGAGGGAGAAACCCCCACATCTGGGGGCTTTGATGTGCATGGAACTGCCGGCAACCCTGCTGTGTGGGCCGCAAAGGCAGAAGGAGCCCACTTAATGGCTTGAGCATGTCCCTCCCCCACTTTGGCGCCACTTTTTTTGTTTTAAGACACTTGCTTCTCACCCCTCTCTCGTCTTCCCATTGCTTAGAAACTTAGCCCTTGTGCAGGTAGAAGGTGTGCCTGGTTTTCTGGAAGTGTTTGATCTCTTTTTAAGTTGGGGAGCTGCTGGTTTCATTGTGGGTTATACGATCAAGTGTCCCCTGCTCTCCCTCCCCCATTTGATCCGGAGGCAAATTGCTTGCTGAGGTTCCTAGGCTGTACTTCCTTTCTGAAGGCATCTATCCCAGCTGCTTTTACTCCTTTTGGTCCATAGATCATAGTGTTATGATCCAGTCCAACCTCATTCTGCCAGGCAGGAAGACACATTAATATTTTTATTATTATTTATACCCCGCTTTATCTCCCTGAAGGGGCCTCAAAGTGGCTTAACATAAAAACATCAGTATAGCCATTTAAAATATACAAATATAGAAACATTAAAACAGGATTAAATATAAATAGTATTAAAATCACCACTTAAAAATCATTAAAACAAATTCAAAGTTAACACAATCAAAGCACACTCTTTTTAAAAACCCCAATAGAAGGAAGGGCACATATCCCACTGTCAAACAGTTCAGGAGGTTCTGTCTAATATTTAGGTCGAGCCCCTTTTCCTGCCATTTGGATCCATTGTTCCATGTCCTAGTCTTTAGAGCTACAGAAAATAAGCTTGCCCCCTCCTCAGTGTGAAAACCTGTCAGATATTTAAACGTGGCTCTCACATGTCCCCTCTCATCCTTCTTTCCTCCAGGCTGAACATATCCAGCTACCTATGCCGCTCCTTAACTTGGCAACTAACCTCCTATCATGGGTTCTTAACCTTTTTTTTGTTCCAGGAATCCTTTGCCAGTCAGATGAAAACCACAGACACCCCCCACCCACCCCAGAATGTAGTGACAGATAGGCACCCCTATACTTCAGCCAGAGGTCAGAGAAATTAAAGATAAGATTTTTTTTTCAATTCAAGCTCATGAAGCCTTGAAATCTTTCTGTGGACCCCAAGGGGTCGATGGACCCATGATTAAGAATCCCTTTAAGCTCTTGTGGGGCTCCACAAACACCGCCTGACCTCCAATTTTTCCCCACTCCTGCTGCAGCCCTTATTCGGCAGTTCACTGGGCCCAGGAAGGGGAGGGAGGCAAGGAGGAGGAGGCGGCGCATCACTTGCCACTCCCCGGGTTTGTTAAATTCCAGCCGAGGCTCAGGCAGGCCTTCTCCCAAGAGAGGCTAGCCAGGTTTCCCTCCCCTTCCGAAGCTCTGTTTGCGGAGGTGACCTGCCGGGCCGAGTCTTGTGTTGTCATCTTGAGGAAAGGAGGTCTCTTTTGCCAGCCCTGCGGGAGGGGGGGAGTCGGGTTCCCAAAGTGCGTCATAGGCAGCCCTGGATAATAATGGGGCCTGCTCCACAGTGGCCTGCTTTTCCATCTCCGCAAAAATAATCCCCTCCCCCTGCTCTCGCGGATTGGTCAGATTTGCTGGCAGAAAGCTCCAACTCTCCTTTTTCCAGGCAAGAGTACAGCGGGCTTTCAGTACACTTGAGAAAGGGCCTGAGATTCATCAACATGAGTGGGTGTGCAGAGAGGATCGTGGTGTTGCACATTCTATTTGTTGCCTCTTGGAGACCTTGTTTTGAGGAGCGACATTTAAATCCAAATCTTGGACTCATGAACAACAACAACAAATATCTGATTGGGGGCTTATAAATCTAGCATCTTTTGTGTCTTTGGCCTGAAAATCAAAGTTCCTAGTAATACAGGTTAATTTTTGTGGCATGTGTAGCTTTAGAGTTTTGATCTCCACAAATTAACAGCCCTAAAGTGGTAATAAATTCCAGCAGTATTTTTCTCAGGTCTTGTTTTCATGCACATAAAGATGATTTTAGATTATTTTAGTCTCAGCTGGGGACCAGTGATTCCAAAGTTAGGTCCATGTACATCACCCTTTTCAGAAGGTCAACACAGCCATTTTATTAACACAGTATGCTGCCTATAGTTTTGCTAATGTGTGATTATTCTGATTTGTAATTTCTGCTCCACCTCCCATCTTTCTGTCCCCGCCCCCATTCCCTAGTATATACGTTAGTTATGATGGGAGCTGGTGGTTAATAGCGTCAGATTGTGCATTTCGTCAGGACTTGCAGGGACAGATTCCGTAATATTAACTCCATGTTTGACATGTGATGTGGAAGGTTTATTTCCCATACAGGAGCTTGCATATTTGGATGGTTGGCTAGGTTAAGCCAGTTACCTCATTTTTCTGTTCTTGGCTATCTATTTCAAAAGAGATTGTTTACAATTTCTCTCTTCCTTTTTATTCTGAGATTACTTGGGAAAAGGGGATTTGTAGTCAGCTCCCTACTACAGTCTCCATCTAGCCTTTTATTAGCTGTTGAGTTCCGATGGATGGGTGGAAGTTGGCTTGGTAATGTCATTCCCACAGAGTAGGCTGGCTCAGGGTTTGCAGGACAGCTGTCAGGTGGAAACGGGAGTAAACATGACACACATATCCCATTTGTATTTCCAGAGTTGCCTCATCATATTGTTGTGCTTTCCATACATATACTGTAACTGTACCAGGCCCAGAATTAGAAGACAGGCATGATTTCTTTTCAAAAATGACTGTAAAGCAGTATTGACATTAAAACATACATTTAACTTGTGGACTGTTTTTATCAAGAGAACAGCAGAATACAGTACTTGCCACACTTTCCCCCTGTATTAATGCTTTAGTATTGTGATGATTGAGAGATGCTTAGCATTACAGTTGTCTAAAACTGTCTTTTTAAGAACTGTTGCTGTATATTTGTTATCTTCAGTTCTCTTCAAGCCCTTTATTGACTTCAGTTGTTTAGAGACAAAGCAGATTTAAGAATGTCTGGATCACATTAAAAAAAACACTGAAGGCTTTCAGGCCATTCATACCTTTCTACAAGACTTGTTTCCTGGTTGCACATACTGTTATGATGACTCCCCCTTCCTAGTTATATAACCATGTCTTCTCTAGCTCAGGAAAATGTCTTATCAGTGTTTCAGTAATGTTTCTGTACCTGTTTTGTATGCTAGCTAGATAATTCATGTCACCCCAGTTTGTTAATGATGGTTTCCCTGGTTATAAGTAGGGGGCAATCATTTCCTCCAGGAAGGAGTTACAGGAGAATAAATAGTTAATAGCTTAGTCATCAATGACCAGTAGATAGATAACTTTTAAGCAACATAAGCTTATTATTTAAATTTGTTTTCTTAGATGACAATGTATGTATCACAATATGATAACTGAAAGTTGACTGAGCAGCTAAGATTCATTTGGCACTTTTTCTTAACTTTGATGATGTATTTGTTACTTTGTCTTGGATTGTGTTAGCCTTTTGATGTTTTGTATTAACTCAGTATTAAATACATGTTGGATTCATTCATGTTAGTTTGGGGTTCACAATCATTGTCTGGTGTCTCTCTCTCTCTCTCTCTCTCTCTCTCTCCCCCCCCCCCCCCATTCCAACTGCTTTCATATATGAGAGCCATGCGTGAGTTAGGGCCTTTTACCCTAGCACTCAAGACCTGGCTCTTTACTAGTGCTTTTAATCTATGTTAATTTTATCAATATTTGTATGTATGTATTTTTATCCTTTACAATTTTATCTTGTAAATCTCCTAGAGCATCGTGGATGGAGGGCGATTAATAAGTAATTAAATGATGATGATGATGATATTCTTCTACTCAGAAAATTCACTTTCATTGTATCTTTCATTTGTAGATAAAAATTTAACATTACTCCTGTTTATACAGTCATTTTGCAGTATAATTCTACTGTATAAGGAGTAGGTCACCTGCCAAAGTGATAAGAGTGTGCTCTATTCATGTATCTGCTTCATTAAATATAATCTTGAGTAGAAGCTGTGCCTACAAAATATTATTAATTTGTTCTCTCAACATGCCTGCCCCATTCACAATTTGACAAACAGATGCTTATATATTTCTATAATCCCCTCAAACATTTCAGCAGCTTGCTTACAGGAATTGATTATGAAGCTGTTAGAATTCCTGTTGGCAAGACGTATTTTTCAAAACAATTTCTTTAGTAATTTATTTTTTCATGTTTGTAATACTTCCCCCAGCTTGGTCAGTTTTATTCTTGTTTGACCCTTTTTCTCAGGTCTCTGAAGTCTCTCTGTTAATTTTACACAGGATTTCTCTAGTTTGTGCTAGTTTTGTGGCCATCTGTCTGGGGTGCTTTGAATGTGAATTTCCTGTTTCTTGGCAGGGGCTTGGACTGTGGTCTCTTCCAACTCTATGATTCTATGATGTGAAAGATTTTGTGTTCCTTGGTAATGAAGGCGAGCAATACTCTTTCTCCTTATTTTGTTGTTCTTAGAAATTCCTGACAGTAAGAGCTGAGATGTTTGATAGTGGTGAAGTCTGCTCTTGAGGGTTTTAGGCAGAAACTGACCATCTGCTGAAAGTGCTTTTATTGTATTTTCCTGCATGGCAGGGGGTTGGACTGTTTCACCCTTCTGATCCCTTCCTACTCTATGATTCTGTAATTATTGCTTCCCTGGTGCAAATACATTGGCTGGCTAGCTGTTTCCTGCTTCAAAATATCATTTATGATGAAATGCAAAAGATATGTGGACAGTGTGGATAACTCTCTAATGAGTGCATTGTCTCTGCCACTTCAGAAGGTCACTGAAGGCTATTAGTTGGATTTCGTTGTTGCTGTTTTTCTTGATTTAGAGTTTTGCTTTGTTATATTTGAATTCTTATATCCTAATCCATAGAAGCCTGATGCTCTCTGTGATTGTCAAGCTGTATACCTCTGTCCACTTGCATTTATTTTCAAGGTTCTAGATCAGTGGTTCTCAACCTGTGGGTCTCCAGATGTTTTGGCCTTCAACTCCCAGAAATCCTAACAGCTGGTAAACTGGCTGGGATTTCTGAGAGTTGTAGGCCACAACATCTTGGGACCTGCAGGTTGAGAACCACTATTCTAGATCAATAAACGCTGTGGCTTACTCTTCTGAACAGAATAAAGAAGTGGAGCATCAAGACTGTATGTAGTACTTTGTAGAAGAAGATGGTTAACCTGTGATGGTCATTGTCATTTTATCTGCCCTGTATAGGATAGTGTTTTTTTAAGGGGATCATGTTCATAGCTTGGAGGTAACTGAAGATTCATCTTTGCTATTAAGTAGTCAAGTATTCCCAGGAACACGTAGCTCCTTTACCAGCTTATTAGACATAGTTACATGCGATTCAGTGATCCATGCCCTGATAACTTGTTAAGATTAATGTAATGTGCTGGGTGTAGATTTGCACTGAAGATGGTCAGGAAATTTCATGAAACACACATTTTGATAGGTAGATACTGACTGGAATTGGAGGTTAAGGCCAGTTCTGCATCAAGGTCAGCCATCCCTGATGGTTGCTGCTGCTGCCATTTTCCTATCCAGGCACGGGACATCTGGGAACCTTTTGGGGCACACAAATGTGATGTGTCAAGGGCTTGTAACATCATTTTAGAAGATGATGAACAACACTGAGACAAGGACAGAATTCTGAGTGTCCTAGCTAGTCATTTCCATCCAGGATGAAGAGTAGCCATTGTTTGATTCATCAACCACTTGCAAATCCATCTAATGCTAGTATCATTTTATCTCCAGTTCATCTGCGTGCTTGAGAGACTATGAGAGCACACTTTCAAAACATGCAATCTATCCCCAAACCCGCCTGATCTATCAAGTTTGTAACTCTATCAAAAACTGAACAACCTATATGGATAGCATTTCTCTAATCAATTTAAACAAAGTGATTAAAGATTGCTTAATTATTTGTTCTAGAATCTGTTCTGGTTTTGATATAAACTGAATGATTGATAGTCTTTCAGTGGTGAACAATATTTTCCCTCCTCCAGTCTTTTGGGAATTCCCCTGTTACACAAAAATTCTCGAAAATGACCAGTGGTAGTTCTGAGACTATACTTGCAAGTTTTTAAAGTACTTTTGGGTGCAGGTCATTTGAATATGCCTTTACTTTACATTTATCTATTTTGGGCTCTAATCCACTTACTGCATCATTTGTTCTGTTTTAACCAGCCAGGGCACTATTTTTTTACTTGCAAGAAAACTATTGTAAAGAAGATATTGTACTATTCAAGCTTCTCTTTGTCCTATTAGCATATTACTATTCAGTGGTTGTATTGTTGCCTTGCTCTTTCGTTTACTCATTTTTCTGATCAGTCTTTAAGATTAAGTTGTGGAGGATGATTTACCGATGGGTTATTAACCATGATAGATGTGACCACAATCTCCATTGCATTGACTAATAAATTCTTCAGGCTCAGTAGGTGGGCATTACGACCATATTTTCTGTAGGTTGCCTATAGAATCTGGTTAGCTGATGTATGAATGAAAAGCCATGTTTTTTTCTGTTTTTATCAAGTTGTTCTCTGAATTTTGTTTTGGAGAATCTTGTTAATTTCATAGTTGAAATGTTAAATTTGTTCACAATCTTAAAGAGAAAGTAATATGAATTGGCAAGATGTCATATTCATTATTACTATTTCATCTACAAACTGAACACACAAGCATTTTTTAAAATCTTTCTGTGTAAGATATGGTATACATGATAGAAAACAATGCATTCATTTATATGATTAATCAAATCTTTGCCTTAGTAGCCAGCTTTTGGCCGCTACCCAGTGCTACCTGCCTATCAATATTAAAGCTGAGAAGTTCTTTGGTTTGCCTTTTTTTTAATGGTGAAGGTAAGCGTGAGTAGGATTTGCTCCTACTGCTGTTAACAGCTTCTAATTGAGGTTTGCTGTGGGAATCTGGAATGCTTTTGTGTAGAGAGCTTGGGGAAATTGTGCATGATGGCAGTTTACTGTAGTTTTGGATGCTTATTCAAGCATGAGGCTTGTGGACTATTCATGATACATAAGGGAATAGAATGTGGTGATTGAAAACAGTAGACTGAACATATTCCTTTAATTTTTGCTGGTATCTTTACAATTGTAAACAAAATTGTTATAATTTGAAATGAACATCCTTTTTGCAGTTCTTCCTTTAAAAATTTGGAATGATTCCAAACATAGTATGTGCAGTCCTTTCTAATTGTCACATTGATCTTGAATATTCATTAAGTCTGCAAGGATAACTCTGCATAAGATTTGAGATAATGTGTCTATTTTTGTAAACTTGGCACTAAATGTAAAGATGTAAAGGACTAAATGTGAGAAACTTAAGGATAAAATAACTAGCAGTTGTTTACTGGATACTTGAAGTAATTTTCAGTCTTAAGTAATCATATGTATGAAAGTTTAAGGTTCCCTAGAGATTTGGTTTTATCATTTAGCAGAGGAGAATGTTGTGTCATTTTAGAATGAGGAGCAATGTAAGATGCATTTTTATTCACTTCATCAGTTGACATGACATGTTGCATTTTCTACATAGGCAAGCAATACATTGCTTACCAAAACATTGTACACGGCACTGTGTTGAAACTATAGCATATAGAAAGAAACTGGAGCTTAAGCCATGAAAAGATATTAAAAAGCCAATCTCTGTTTTAGATGTATGTTTTACAATTGTAATTGTATGCGTTATTGTATTTAAAGGCTATGTTTTATTTTAAAATACCAGTGAACGTTATGGGTTTTTGGTACTGGAGCAAAAGTTGATGGTGGGAATTGTGGAGAAGTCATATAAGTTCAAAGGGGTTTTCATCTTTTTTTCTTCTCCCCACCCCAAATTGGAGAAGGTCAGGAAGAGGAGGTGCAGGGAAGCATAAACCTTGCCTACAGCTTCAGCAGTACACAGTGCAGCCAGAATTTGGGGGAAAGATATATTTTCCTTTACTTGGCAGGGCAGGATATTTTTGTTTCTCCAATTTAATTAGTGTAGGCATACATCTGAAGCATTGATTCCACCTGTGAAGGTAGTGCAGGTTCCTAAATCTGTATCTGTATCATCTCAGCTATTAGTACACTAGTTGGTGTAGTTGTGCTGAAATCATCCTTGGGTGAAAATTCTTCCTCAATAAATGACCGTATCAAAATCAAGACTATTGATAAAGAGCTGAGAAAAGATACATTCAGACTTATCTGAAATCACAGTTGGCTTCTTCACATTGTGATTTAGATTTTTTAAAAAAATAGTTTTTAGAACAAAGTGTACATTATAAAATACATTTATCAGGGGAAAATGAATTCTTTTTACATCTTCCTTTGGGCACAAAAGAATGAGCCATTCTAAATGAATGGTTGCATTTTTCAGACAACACTACTATGTTCTGGATTGGATCCAATTTACATTAATAATATTTTTTGACCTGCTGACTGCATGATTGATTTAATTGCTCCATAGCACTAAAGTTTAACCACCTTAGTGTACATTGAACATTATGCCAGACTAGAGCAGGCAATTCTTGTCGTTGTGGTTATTTATATAGTTGAGTCAAATGTACATGATGCTTTACAACTAAACCAGCAAAAACAATTATTCCTGTCAAAGGCATACAATCTAAAATATACAGGGTGTTAGAAAATGAACTCCCTGTACATCATTTAAATTAAATGGTGAATAGGGAGTTCTTTTTCAAACACCCTGTATTTGTATACAAATATACACAAAGAACAATAACAAATCACAAAGTATATAATACAAATGCAAAACAAATTATGCTGATAAAATGCAAATAAAAACAATGTGATACAAGGCAACTGATTTAATTAAAATATACAAGACTGCACAACAATATAACACTAACGTTCCCAAAGCTTAAAAAAAATTAAAGTATCCAGTTGAAATTTAAAAAACAGCAAGGGAAGGACCATTCCACAAATGCTCAGAGAAGCAATTGTAAGAGTGTGTTTTTGTGTCAGGATGGTGTAAGCATCACGATTCCATGAGGCAGAGACATGGTTTAGCAAGTAACATCAGCAAGGTGTGAAAGGTATCAGCAGTTGATAACTTGTTTTTACAGGCTCAGTTCCTGCTCAGGGAACTTACTCCTGACTGAAACTGTGGAAATCTTGGCAGTCAGTATACACAACAATGGGCTAACTGGAGCAATGGTTTGATTTTGCAGGAGGTGGATATAAATATAGTAGGCAAAATGTAGCTTCTAAACCACATGTGGCTCCCTATTCCCTAAGGAAGTCATAACAATAATATGCTGACAAAATTCATTGGTACAGTCTGCTGCCAAAAATCAGTGATGTGGCAAATCATAAAAGTGCTCACTTCCAGCAGATTTTGGATCCTGCTATTGAGGCCTGCAGGCACTTCCTTGCAAGTAGTGTTACCTGAAGTCTGGAGTCAAAGCAACCCCCCCCCCCCAGTACATTTCTTGCTTAGAGATCTACTCCTGCACAGTGATATTGTATGCCTGTGCATTTTGTTTTCCACTGTCACTGTTTCCACTTCCTACATTGTGAAAATTGTATTGCTCTTCGCTTGCAATTACCTCCCAATTCCACTTCTATTTATCATCATGATTACAATTGAGATTCCCTGTAGGAAATTGACCTTGATAATGCTATCAGAACATCAGTTGGAATTATGCACAGTAAGCTCACCAAGATCTCTGCACTGTTTTTGAATGCCATGTTCATATATTTTCCTGGTGGTTGTCCTACTTTAGAGTTCATTTGAATGACTGTGTAAGATTTGTCTTTCCGACTGTGGCCATTACTAGTTGAGGTTTAGAAACGTCAAGCAGGAACTATTGGCAGGTGAGAATCCATAGTTATCGCTCTCGTGTTTTTTTTAAAAACAGCAGAGATTTCTTCTTTTGAAAAAGATTAAGCTACAACTTGTTACTGTCGTGCAATTGCTATAGCCAATTTATTGTAGCCGATTTGCACAGCTTCCCCCTTCCCCCACTACTTTTAGCTAATGGGCAGCAAACAAATTTATGATCTTTGCCGCTAAAAAAGTGAGTTGGAACAGATGGCTTCCTGATGCACTAGAAATTCAGCCGCTAGAAGGCAAAAGATATACAGTAGAGTCTCACTTATCCAACACTCACTTATCCAACGTTCTGGATTATCCAACATATTTTTGTAGTCAATGTTTTCAATACATCGTGATATTTTGGTGTTAAATTCGTAAATACAGTAATTACTACATAGCATTACTGTGTATTGAACTACTTTTTCTTTAAAAAATTGTTGTATAACATGATGTTTTGGTGCTTAATTTGTAAAATCATAGCCTAATTTGAGTCCCCTTGGGGAGAATGGCAGGATAGAAATATTGGAAATAAATAATTTGATGTTTAATAGGCTTTTCCTTAATCCCTCCTTATTATCCAACATATTCGCTTATCCAACGTTCTGCTGGCCCGTTTATGTTGGATAAGTGAGACTCTACTGTACATGCTGAACTAACAGATTATAGAGCGCACATGGAGCACTGAAGGCTGGGTGTACAGATGCCTTTCAGACTAACTAAATTTTTTGTGATGAAGAGTTTGAGAGATGGTTAGCAGGAATAGAGACTGAATACTCTATTTCCCTACCGTATAGCTGATAGATTACAGAAGGAATACCTGTGTGCAGTTTCTCTAGAGATAACAGTTGTGTAAAATTGCTTCTGTTTCAGTAACCTAGTTGGGTTGGGTTGAATGTTTTATGACAGAAATGTTTTTTGAAGTAAGAGACCAGTGTTTTAGTTTAGCTCAAAGTAGTGTTATCGCTTTATAAAAATAATATCTGGGAATTAGAACTCCAAATATTGTCTGTTGACATGTTTGATGTCATCAGTTGTTAAAGAAGTAAACAAACCTAATAAATTCATAAAATGCCTATATAGGCAGTCTCCAAGTTACGAACACGATAGGTTCTGTAGGTTTGTTTGTTTGTTTATAAATTGGAACATGTACATTTTTAAAGTCTTGGAAGGTAGGTTAGACCTAGAGATCATGATTGCACAAGATCACTTAAGGGAGCTATGAAAAGTTAGCTTCAGAGGGCAAATATTTCTGGAAGTATCTTTAGAGAGGTTGAAGGAGAAATACAATGGAAGAAGGAACAGCAACAATTACCCCTGTCTACTGGCCCTGATAGAGTTAATTTCTTGTATTCCTTCAAATTGTTTCTGATTTAATGACATTCCCAAGTTGTCGGTGTTTTCGGTGTTTTTTTTGGGGGGGGGGGTGTTTGGTAGTTGCATTTTAGTAGATGGTAATTCATTTCTTGAACATTGTATCAAATGGGTAAGTTTGTTTGTTTGTTTGTTTCAGAAATGTAACAATATATCGTGCTTATTAGTGCAAAATTCTTAATAATCTAAATCTTAGTTCTCTAATGTGCCTTCAGTTGACTTTGACTTGTGGCAACCATGTACTAGGGCTTTTGTTTTTATTTATTTGAAAGAGGTTCACTAGTGTCTTCCTCCACTCATAGTTGAGTGGGGATTTGAATCTCCATCTCCCTGAGTCTTAGTCCAGCACTCAAACCTAGACACAGGGCAAGAGGTTACCATCAAGATAAATGATGGGAAATGAAATGGTTTTCAATATGTCAGTGGGATCAGACAAGTCTGCATTTTATCATTGTATTTTATATGCTGAATATATTCTGTATAAAACAGGATTAGAATCAGAGGAGTGAAGCATGAAAATTGGAGGAAGGAACACCACAATTTAAGATACGCAAATGACAACGTACTGCTGGTAGAAAATAGTGTAGACTTGGAAGGATTACTGAAGAAATAAAGGAATAAACTGGCAAGGGAGATTTACAATTGAACAACAAGAAAACAATGACTACAGATTGAAGGAACTAGACAAGATCCTAAGAATACTAAATTTAGGACTGTGCATTCCTTCATATTTCTAGTTCTTACATACAGCTGTGGAAACTGGACAGTGAAGGAAGATGATAGGAAGGCAGTTAGCTCACCTCAGATTTGATGCTGGGAGATCTGTGAACACTATGGATATGGATTGCCAGATAGATAAACCTAGCTTGACCTCTTCTCTTAGAAGCCCAAGACTGAGATGGTTGTACTTCAGATATATCATGAGAAGACATGACTCACCAGAAAAAGCAATAATCTTGGCAAGGTAGAGATCAGTAAGATAAAAGACCACATTTCAGATGGAGGAACTCCATTAAGAAAACTAGGGCGGTTGATGATGGTGGACTTGGAGATCTCTCATTCATAGTGTTGCCATAGGTTGAATTCATAAAAATTGTAATGGCTTCATTTCAATATTTAAGCAAGTTCCAGTTATTTCATTTTGTGAAAGTACAGTTCCCCTCCCCTGTTTTCAAACATTAACCTGAGGGATAGGATACTTACATTCTTGATAAACTCAGTCTAATTTAAATGAAATTCTCCTCTTTGGTAATTTGTTTGCAAGGTTTCAGAATTCAGTTACTGTTCTGTGCAATTACATGAAACTTTCTGTCAAGAAATAGCTATGTCTTGGTGACCTGTCTTCTTTAGCTTTGGGCTAGAGCTCCACCAAGTGATCTTTCAGCATGATACATTTTCTTTCAACAAAAACTAAGCTGATTATGTTTTAGCATCACTTAGTGGCAATCTGGATTTTAGCTGCTTCTCCCTGCCAGGGAATTTTCGTTCGTGTTTCAGCACCCTGGCGTTTAGTTTCATTTACAGTGCTCCAGGTTGATGATTTGGATTGCAGCGTTAGACAACCCCCTGACATTTGTGTATCATCTTCAGTTTGGGAATTGTTTCAGAACTTGCAGCATATTGTGAGTCACCAGTAGTTGCCATGGCGTTATTTTACACAGAAATTGGAGGTTAATATCATCATCTTGTTGGCACTGTTCATTTCTACATTTCAGTTTGCTTTGTGTTTTCAGTCATTAGAGAAGAAACATCTTAATTTAAACTGAATAGCTTATTCCAGTAAGAAGATAACTATTGAATCAATTTTACCAGTGAGTCTTGTATGGCTGGGATTAGGAATTTATTTTGGATCTTATTTTATACAGGGCAGGAACATAGTAAATCCTAATTTGATTTTGGCATGTGTGAAATGTCTGCTTTTCCCTTCTGGGCAGAGGTTACAGTCCTTTTAAAATCTATTTTACTGGTGGCGAGATTCACACAGGATGTAACTAACTGGCTAAAGTATTTTGTTAGCTTTCAAAGTGCTAGCAAATTACTTTGTAAACTAGAAAAAGCTTTCTTTTCTGTATTGTAAAAAGCAATGAGCTTATCTATAGAAGTAACATTATTTTTAAAATAACATCCTATCTCTTTACTGAAAATTAAAGACTAAGTAGCCAATTTTAAAACATACAGCAAAAGAATAGGAGAACTGAGGGAAAAGATAGTGGGTAAATTCAGAAAAGGAAATCTCATTAATATATGCAAGTGTATCAGTATATACACTTGCCACTTTGTTGGTTGTGGCCACATGTGTGGCTACATGAATAAGGTTTGAAATACAGTTTCTAAATTTGCTAAAAGCTTACCTCTACAGAACATTGTAGCTGGGGCTGGGAATGGAAAAACTGGGAAATCACAATATTAGGACATGTTACAAAAAGAAAGTAACTTTGTTACCTCAGGAAGCAAAAGATACACACACTTTGCAAAATAAACATGTTTTTTTAAGGCTGAGCAAGATTACCATCCTGCTAAAAACCTTAAAACAAAATAAGGTGATTTAATTATTAGATGACATATTCAAAACAATGTAGGAAGAGATTTGGGGGTGGGGGTGAAGAAACACAGGATTGGTACCTGTGTCTAAATACCCTAAAAACCCAAATTATGTCTGTTGTTGGAAGCTACATTAGATCAATGGCAGGTGTTGTTGGCTGTATTTCAGAGTGATGAACTGGCAAAACCAGTTCTGAATATTTCTTGCATATGAAATTAATGAGGTTGCTTAAGTTGACAGCTGGCTTAAAGCCATTTTGTTTTCTATTAGATTGAATAAAGTTGCAAAAAGTATTAAATCAAATAGTTAAATTTGAAAGTGGGCAGCTCAGGGAGAGCTTAAAAGTATACACCTAATTACACACAAATAATTCAAATGTGAAATACTGACTTGTACTTAAAAATAAATGACTTGCGATTAAAATTGGTTCTTTGATGAGGTGTTTGTAAAAATAGAACTACCGTAGTAGGTCTTGGTGTCTATTTCTCTAAGCATAATATATCATTCTCCTATTAGGTCGTGCTTTTGATTGCATGGTTTAGCACAATTGAAAATATTGGTTATTTACTATAAATATTTCATCACCTTCATCCCAATTGTTGTTGGGAAAAATTGTAAACAAGGCTTTTGTTAGCATCTGTTCTAGATTCTGAGGATGCATCTACACTGTAAATAGGAGAAAATATCTAGAGATCTGCAATTTTTGCTTCTTCATTTATGATGACTTAGCTGCATTTCTTGGTAAAGAAATTTTAAGCGATACTACTTTTTTAAAAGCAGCAAGAAATACTTGGTCAAAGCAACCCAGATCAGAAGATACATTTTACATAGAGTCAACCATTGTTTTGTTTTAACAGGTGTGGGCTGCTGCATAAATAGAAGAAAGTGAAAAGTAAGCACACTCATCACCTACATCTACTTTTTGAATGTATTTCTAACATCTGTGCTCCAGAAGATGATAAAGAAATGATAGCAGCTCAAGAAGCAACAACCAATTTTGCCCTACTTCAGTAAGTAACAGAAATTATAAAACTGCAACAAAATTATATTTCTTTCTTTGCTAGTATTAATGGTGGGAAACAACATTACATAGCAGATTTAGTTTGTAATCTGAATTAACTTGGAAATCAAGGCATATTTTCTTTATCAACAAATTTATAGTATTGGATTCCACTTCCTGCAAGTGATCTGGGAGTGACTTCCCAAGTGTTTCAGGAATTTAATTTTGCTCCAGATTGCATTATTATGCATCAATAATAGTGCAAATATTTTAGATAAAATAGTTTTGAAATTGCGAGATTCTGACCAAAAATCTAAACTATGTTTTCAGGGAGTCTGAAACACATTTTTCTTCTGATACTGACTTTGAGGATATTGAAGGAAAAACTCCGAAACAGGGAAAAGGAAAGGTATGTATTTCTGACATTCTGATAACTTTATATAAAGTTAGTTGTATTGAAGTGTTATATTATTGAACTAAAAAGTATCTATTTGCAATACTCCTGTGTGCATGCATGGGTTCTGAAGAGGTTTCATGTAGTATGGTGGTCAGTAATGTAAAGTTGATGTTTTTTTAAATGTACTTCAGATGGTCCTAAGGCCTTTGGAGACAGCTTCCTTAGGAAGACGCCTATGAAAGGGAACCCAAAAGTCACTTAAACATGTAAAAATATTCTGTCTTGGCTTTTGTGATTAAATTTTGTTTTGGTGAATATGAACTTAACACATATTCTAATAAGCTACACATTTTATGTTTTATTTTTCTACTGTATTGTGAGCCGCCCTGAGTCCCTTCGGGTGAGAAGGGCAGCATATAAATGATGGAAATAAATAAATAAATAAATTATTGTGTAATATTGTGCTAACAAATATATTGGTTTTTAATTCTTGTATAGACTTGCAAGAAGGGGAAGAAGCCTGCAGGAGAGAAGGGGAAAGTTGGAAACGGAGGAGGGAAGCCCAGTGGTCCAAATCGAATGAATGGGCATCACCAGCAGAATGGTGTGGAAAACATGATGCTCTTTGAAGTTGTTAAAATGGGCAAGAGTGCTATGCAGGTAAGTTTTAGCGGTCTTAAATTTAAATGTTGAAAGATATTAAATGAGCGGAGTCAAAGATAACATCTATAAAACTGAAATGGTCCAAAAGCTGTCTATCTTAAGGATATTATTGATTACTAAATTTATAAAATAAATATGACTTGCCGTGAGTTTTTCTTCTTCCTCACTTTTTGCAATTTAGAGTACATTGTTTTAAAAGTATGTACGAAATGTTTGAGGTAGATGTTCTTGTTACTAATGGTGGCTTTTTTCCCCTCCCTAGTCTGTGGTGGATGACTGGATAGAATCCTACAAACATGATAGGGATATAGCACTTCTTGATCTCATCAACTTTTTTATTCAGTGTTCAGGCTGCAAAGGTAAGGTTGCAGTTTGGAACTGCTATTTCCTTTGGGATTCTGTGGGCATGTAAGCCCTCCCCCCAATATGATGAGTCTTAATTTACTAAAATTTCTACTATCTTTTAACTTGTAGGGGTTGTAACAGCAGAGATGTTTCGGCATATGCAAAATTCTGAAATAATTCGAAAAATGACTGAAGAATTTGATGAGGTAAAATTGCTCAGATACATTTAAAAACAGAAGTTATTTGTGACATACATTGGTATTTTAATATAAATGTTTGTGATGAGAAGGGTGCACATGGCCCCAGGCAGGTGCAAAGTAATATAAAAGAATTATAATGTTACTCACAATATACATGTTCTGTGTTTTAGGATAGTGGGGATTACCCACTTACCATGGCTGGTCCCCAGTGGAAGAAATTTAAGTCGAGTTTTTGTGAGTTCATTGGGGTCTTGGTCCGGCAGTGTCAATACAGCATCATCTACGATGAGTATATGATGGACACCGTCATTTCGCTACTTACAGGATTATCCGATTCTCAAGTCAGGGCATTTCGACATACTAGTACACTGGCAGGTATGTCCTGGTCACGTCTGTCATTGCGGTTTCATTTCACGTGTAATTAGTTTTAAAACTTTGTTGTGTTTTCCAAATATTGCTGAATTTGGATTAATTATGTTTGAAAGGCTGAGATGAGTGTTGCTATGGGCAGGTGAAATTTGGGCATATTAGGTGCTTTGCTTGATCTGCAAAGACCCATGGCATTTTATTTTCCTGGAGACCATTGTTTTGTGTTAAAATAGGGTGCATGCTTCTTCAGTGCCAAAAAAGCACCAGGAAAAAAAAGACCCAAAAATCAATATTTTGGTATATTTTCTGGGTGCGAACAGTATCCCTGTCTCATAAATAAAACATTCAGAATCTTCAAAGTAGTTCAATTTCAGGAGATTTTGGATATTGGTTTCTTCATGACTTCCTTGTTGCTTGTTGGCTTTTGTCAATTTTTTGTCACCAAACGTAACTGTATCTCTTCCTTGTTCCTTGTACTTCTAGCAATGAAGCTGATGACTGCATTAGTAAATGTGGCACTGAATCTGAGCATTAATATGGATAATACGCAAAGGCAGTACGAAGCAGAACGAAATAAAATAATCGGAAAACGGGCTAATGATAGATTGGAGCTTTTGCTACAGAAACGGAAAGAGGTGAGGATCTTTGCTATTTAATTACACATATGAGTGGATTAGGAGAGTCCTGTTTGTTAAAAAGTAGTTTTGAAAAAGCTTCTGTGGCATGAAAAAAGTACATGGGAACTTTACCCATTTGCATATTTCCTTGATAGGTGCAAAGAAATGCCTTCTGTAGCTCTCTCTTAACTGCTTGTCTAGAAATGTTTTCATTTAGCTTATGAGTATTTGGATTACTGTAACCCATCATCTAACCTTTCTTGAAAAAACTCTTGAGAATTATGCTGGCTTTATTATATTGATCTATTTCTTCATCTTGTCTTTTTCAGCTTCAAGAAAATCAAGATGAAATTGAAAACATGATGAATGCAATTTTTAAAGGTGTATTTGTACATAGATATCGGTAAGTCCAATTGGGCAGGACAACTGTCAGAGCTTTGCTTGTTGCATACATACGTTTTCTTAATAAACTTCTGCTTTTCTTCATATTTCTCTCATTCCAGGGATGCAATAGCTGAAATAAGGGCCATTTGTATTGAAGAAATTGGGATTTGGATGAAAATGTATAGTGATGCCTTTCTCAATGACAGCTATTTAAAATATGTGGGATGGACAATGCATGATAAGGTGAGGTTAAGAGTATGCAGATTTACTAACTGAGCAAAGAGCAAGACCAGTTAAACTATATATATTTTGTTTTATTTTGTATTTTTAAAAGCAATTCTTCAGATTCCCCACAATCTTTCTTCGTGTGTGTGAATGATTATACTCTTTTGTTTTTGTAGAAAAAGTGGGGTAGAATTGTGAAAAACACAATTTCAGATGCTCAGTTAAATGTCATATGTGAGGCTGAAAAAAAAAGTTTTATATGTATTAAGTCTTTTTTTTATTTTATTTATTTTTAGCAAGGAGAGGTAAGACTGAAATGTCTCACAGCTTTGCAAGGACTTTACTATAATAAAGAGCTTAATTCCAAATTGGAACTCTTCACCAGTCGGTTCAAGGTGAGTCTTTGTTTTCTTGCAAAGGACTTGCTTGCCATTTTTTGACTTTCCATTTGTAACATTTTCCATTTTTTCAAATTGCTTTTTTCCTCCAACAGGATAGAATTGTATCTATGACTCTCGACAAAGAATATGATGTTGCAGTACAAGCAATAAAACTACTTACTCTTGTTTTACAGTAAGTTTTTCAGCTGTAAACTAAATGCACAGAATTAACTTGTACGAGTTGTCCATCTCCAAATGTAATGGTATTGTGTCTTTTTTTGGCGGTGCTGCTTTTCAGCATCATGACAAGTACATACAGGAAAGGGGCCCTGCTTCTAGTATTAAAGTGCTGAGTGCTTTTGGTATCATCATTATCACCTTGAATTTAGATCAGGAGTATATTAACTCTGGGCGCACCTCCTTTAAGAGTAGTTTTAACTTGTTTTCTGCGTGACATTCTACTCAACAATCCAACCTTATGTTTTCCACTAGCAATTTAAAGGTGTGCATTTATTTGCATGTATGCACACACAATAATTAAGGTCTATCCTTTATTCAACTGTCACATTTTAAAAATGCCATTCATTGATATTTTTAAAGGGTATCTTGAATACCCTCATTTCTTCCTTAGTATTCTGATTGCATTTTCATCCGTTTGCATTCCCAGGAGTAGTGAAGAAGTACTGACTGCAGAAGACTGTGAAAATGTCTATCATCTAGTGTACTCAGCTCATCGACCAGTGGCTGTAGCCGCAGGAGAATTCCTTTATAAAAAGTAAGGAGAAGCCTTTGCATTCTTCTATAAAGGCATAGGTTCAGAAGTTTGCTGTATTCGGTTTACTGACATTCTGCTGGTGGTGTGAAATCAACAATTTCTGATCCAGTATAAGCCTCTCCTACTCAAATTGCTTTTTTATTTTCCCTTAGCAAGAAATCTAAAGGTCTTGTAGCCTTGTAGTGCCTTTTCCACCTGTTCATGTATTCCAGTGCTATATTGCACTTTCAAAATGCGTTCTCCCTCCTCCCCAAAATTTAATCTCATTGAATACCTGATCTTTGGTTTTGAAAGTTTATCTAAACATGAACAAAAGTACACATAAAAATTGAGGTCTTAAAAGAAAATAAAGTTGCTGTTTTTTCTTGTTTGGAAAGGCTTTTCAGTCGAAGAGAGCCTGAAGAAGAAGGAATCCTTAAAAGAAGAGGAAGGCAAAGTCCAAACGCTAATCTTGTTAAGACGTTAGTTTTCTTCTTTTTAGAAAGTGAGGTAAGCTTGAACATCTTGTCTGTTTTATCGAGATAGTTAAGGGAAACATTTTAATTACTCCTTCTCTTTTAACTTGTACTCAGCTTAGGAAGAAAGGCCTCCAAGTATTAGTGATGTAATGCAGCAGATAGAAGTGTTTTTCAACATATCTGTGTGATATATTCTTTAATTATTGCTTACTGTGTACATTAGTTATTAAACCAGCCATTTCCTGTTTTGGAGGAATTGAGTTTCCTGATTGGGCATCTTTGACAAATTTGATGCTTTAAGAACTTTCAGATGCTGTGCCAAAGTACTTAAATAATACCTTTCAAAGTTTTGAGTCTTTGTTATAAGTTTGAGCAATATATGAAACAATTTCTTGGCTATTGCCCATCGCTTTGTTTTTCCTAATTTAAAATGTTAAACCATAGGAACAAGGACTGTTTGCCTTGGTCCTTTTTTGGTGCTTAAGGGCTTTGTGCATATTAACTCACTTGACAAAATGTAAAACACAGCTCCATCTTTTTTAGTTACACGAGCACGCAGCGTACTTGGTTGACAGCATGTGGGATTGTGCAACGGATCTCTTGAAAGACTGGGAATGTATGAATAGTCTTCTGTTGGAGGAGCCACTCAATGGAGAAGAACGTAAGATTTCATTATGTTTTTGGAAACATATTCCCCTCTGTACATGCAGCCATTTCTTTTCTTTCTAAAGCATATGAAATAGTATTCATGAAAATCGATAGTTTGAATCAAATAGACACTTCTTTGGTTTTGCTGCCACAAATAATCTTCCCATACGTAAACAAGAACTTTTGGTGCATCATTTTCTCAATCTTTAATGTAAAGATAGCCTGGATTATAGAAAAATGTTTTCTGAGTAAATGTTAGATATCGATGGCAGCAAATGAGCAGGCAGCAGCTTTTAAAAGTCTTGCAAACGGCATGCTGTGTTTTGAGTTTTTGTAAATACGTATGCTGTTAGGAACATGCACTGAAATCTTTTTTCCTTCTAATAATTACAGCTTTGACAGACAAACAGGAAAGTGCACTAATTGAAATAATGCTCTGTACAATTAGACAAGCAGCTGAATGTCATCCCCCAGTAGGAAGAGGTACAGGAAAACGGGTAAGTCCCTTCCTTTCTTTCTAGAGTAGCATGGAAATATTTGTATTTGAGATAATAATTTTTCTTCTGGTCATAATTTTAATGAGACTTTTTGGTTGTGGCGAACATCCTCTATATGGTTAAGTTGCACCATTCAATTTAATATGTCCCTGATATTATAATGTTAAATCAAAAGTAAATGTAAGACATGTGGTCATTTTAAGCTGGATGAGAGTCACAATCATTGGAGGCTTTATAGAATGGGATGAAAGGTTGTTATTTTTACTAAAACATTTATCTCGGGGACAAGTACCAAGATGCAGTGTTATAGTCTGGAATTGTGAAATGTTTAGCACTAGGCAATCACGTTTGCATCTATGCATTGTTCTACGTGAGAGCAGTATTTTTGTTTCGTATTACTTATTTGTTTATAAGAATGTATACAGATTCGTAGTATGCCTAATGCCTGTTGGAAATATGATTCTGTTCCATTGCTAAATTTTGAGAGCATTTTTAAACACTACTTTTTTACCTCTTTGAATCTTACAGTTGTATTGCTTGCTAAAACATGTTTTGCTAAATATATGTAAATCCCAGTTGTGATTACAACTACCCTTTTGCTCTCACAATCTAGGTGCTTACAGCAAAGGAGAAGAAAGCACAATTGGATGACAGAACAAGGATCACAGAACTTTTTGCTATAGCACTCCCTCAGCTATTAGCAAAAGTGAGCATGATTTTTATTGTTAATTGTGCCTCACAATAAATCTTGATCAGTCTTGCTTAATGACTGACAGTGATACTGTAGCATATTATTCCAGCTTTAGCTGTAATTTTGTTAAACTGCAGGAGTGCAGGATATTGATGGCGAAAGAAAGCTTTAGGACATAGCCCTCCTAGGTTCCCACTCCACATTGAAAGTAAATAGACTGTTAATGCCATTGACTGTGTTACCTAATCCCAAACATAGTTTGCTTTGTTATCAATGGTGTATTACTTGGGAGAGGGGTTGACTTCATTGAAAAATCTTTAGACTTCAATTTTATAATACTCTATTTCCACAGTATTCTGTAGATGCAGAGAAAGTCACCAACTTGTTACAGCTGCCACAATATTTTGATTTGGAGATCTACACAACAGGGAGATTAGAAAAGGTAAGCAAATGTACTAATCTCTCAAAATATTGAGGTGGAAGACAACTGGACAAAAAATCTTCCAGTATTTAGGCCTCAAATTGTATAGCCATGACAAGCATCAATTTTAGGTTTAGCTGTGGGATAAATGGTTCCAAAAGTGTGTGCCAATGTTGTAGCAATTAGATATTATTAATGTTTTAACTTTTAAAAATATTTTAAAAGAAAGTTGGGATGGTGGGTGTGGTGTTCATCTGTTTGATCAAACATACCAGAATGCTTTTTCCTTGACTTGCGTATTAACCTGTTTGCAACTTGTCTTTCATAGCATTTGGATGCCTTATTGCGACAGATCCGAGATATTGTGGAAAAGCACACAGACACTGATGTTTTGGAAGCTTGCTCTAAGACATACCATGCGCTCTGCAATGAGGAATTCACCATCTTTAACCGAGTGGATATTGCAAGAAGTCAGCTAATAGATGAACTAGCGGACAAATTCAACAGACTTCTTGAAGATTTTCTGCAAGAGGCATGGTTTTTTTTAACTATTCTTCTACATTTTTGTTTTGCAAGGATTTAACCAAAATAACATTTATTTGTAAAAATCCACTAAGAT
The DNA here is from genome assembly GCF_035594765.1 of Anolis carolinensis. Lineage (NCBI taxonomy): Eukaryota > Metazoa > Chordata > Lepidosauria > Squamata > Anolidae > Anolis > Anolis carolinensis. Next base: position 2,509,758 of record NW_026943823.1, read on the forward strand.
TTGTTCTGTTTCCAAGAATCAATAGAATATTTGTTTCTCCTTGGCCATAGCCTGAAATAAAAAGCATCTCTAGTTGTCATTTTTTGTGAATGCATTACTTTCCTGAATTTTTGAAACGTTCATCTTTTTAAAAATAGGGTGAAGAGCCTGATGAAGATGATGCTTATCAAGTCTTATCAACATTAAAACGAATCACTGCTTTCCATAAGTAAGTGGAATGCATACTCTAGCTGTTTCTTAACTTTATATTCAGTGTAATTTTTAATTTTTGCAGTTTAATAAACCTTTTATATGTTTTTTTATGATTGAACCAATTAGGAAATGACATTGATAACCCAGGAACAAAAATCATGTCACATAGTGTAATAATAGTAGTAATAATTTTATTTTTACCCGCCTCTTTTCATTGCTGAAGGCAGGAACAAAAAACATGTTTCATAGTGTAATTGAAAAATGCATGCATTTTTTAGAGCCTTTAAAAAAGTGTTTACTTTTTTCTGTTTTCAGTGCTCATGATCTCTCAAAATGGGACTTGTTCAGTTGTAATTACAAGCTACTAAAAACAGGCATCGAGAATGGAGACATGCCTGAACAGGTTTGTGTTTTTGTATGTCTCTCCTCCCCCCCAAATGAAATATATATATCTGTGTATACTTCATAAAATAAAAAGTAATTCCTCTTTTTAAAACAAACCATTTTCTTTGTTTTCTTTAAATACAGATTGTTATTCATGCACTGCAGTGTACTCATTATGTTATCCTTTGGCAGCTAGCAAAAGTCAGTGAGAGCAGTTCTACGAAGGTAAGAAAGACTCTTTGTGGCAATCAGGGGCCTTTAAGACACATCCACACACAATGATAGTAGTTTAACCTCTGAATATCTCTCCCTATCAAATCCATGTGAGATGCAAATATTCTGTTTTTGTTTAGTTTTTCTTGCTACAGTTATGTTTAGTAGTTCATTTTACAGGTTCTTTTTAAAAAGTATGATTTGTAATCAGCTTGGTTGATGTCTAATAGCATTGTTTATTTTAAAGGAGAACCTTCTACGCTTAAAGAAGGAGATGAGAGTATTCTGTCAAATCTGCCAGCACTACCTGACTAATGTAAATACTGCTGTTAAAGAACAGGTTAGTCAGCAAATACTTACATCAATCTCAGCATGTGATGTAGTTCTAGAGAAGAGACTGAGACATTTTATTTTGTTCCTGTCATTTATGTCCTGTCTTCCCACAGTAAAATGACTCAAAAGTGGACCTAATGATGATGATTACTATTACTAATATTATTATTATTAATGATAATAATTATTAACGATTATTATAATCATTATAAAAGAAGATGGGTAAATTCTCTGGTGAGATAGAAAGGCTGAAGACAGGTATCCACCAGCATGAAAACTAACACTTTGAACATATATATCTTTTACTCCCAAATTTGTAATTCTCTTTCTCTTTTCAAGGTAGATTCTACCCTTCTTAAATGGACATTATGCAGAGACTGTACCCCAGATCCATAACTGCATATTATGTCTTGGGTTTTGCAATGTAAATCACCTCTGTTTTGTTGTCGAAGGCTTTTATGGCCGGAAAACACCTATGTTTTCACCATTTGTAGTGCTCACCATAGTTAATACTGTCTAATGTTTTTTGTTTTGTTTTTAATGGGGGCAGTGAAGACAATACACATTCTGCCAGGTTTTCAGTGTGGTTTCTTTGTTGATTTTGTTATGATCTTTTGTTTGTATTTTGTGTTATTGTTATAAACCACTTTGAGGGCACTTAGGGAGGAGGTTAGGCTTAAAGGCAGCATGTAAATATCTTTATAAATAAATACTTAAATAAATTATAAAAAGAGTACCTAGGCGTCATAAAATAGAACCTCAGAAGTGAAGCTCTACAATAAACCAATACATGTGCACTTAAAACAACTGGATATCAGTTAAGACAATGCTTGTAGTGATGTTTTTTTTATTTATGATAAAAGTTCTATTTCTTGTTTAAAATCAATATGATACATTTCTTTCCTTTGCCCTGTTTCTCCTTTTTTTGCAGGCCTTCACTATTTTGTGCGACGTATTAATGATCTTCAGCCATCAGATTATGTCAGGAGGACGTGACATGTTAGAGCCACTAGTTTACACTCCCGATTCTTCGTTGCAGTCCGAACTGTTGAGTTTTATCCTTGACCACGTCTTCATTGACCAGGATGATGACAACAACAGTACAGGTAGGAGAGTACAAAATTACCTTCTCGTCATTTCGACAGCTACAGATACATTACTCACTGTAGTACTAGTTTGGGATATAGTGTCCACTCTCATAGTACTGAAGGGTAAAAATTAGCCATAGTAAGCTGAAAGGTAAGTTCCAGGCTTAAAGAATATTATAGTTAACTTTCTAAAGAAGTTGTTTGCCTGGAGGAAAAACTATCCTTAGCATTAGAATTTGGTGTCAGACCAGTTTGTATAGCAGCTTGTTCTGCCCCTATCTTGTAAAACATGTGATTCTTGCTCTTATTTCTACTAAAACAACATTTATAACAGCATGTGGGAAAAACAGTTTGCGTGATTTGAGGTGATAAAGAGGTTAATGTACAAATTCAGATTGCTCACACCATTAATCTTCTTATTTTTTAGATGGACAGCAAGATGACGAAGCTAGCAAGATCGAAGCTTTGCATAAAAGAAGAAATTTGCTTGCAGCTTTTTGTAAACTTATTGTCTACACTGTGGTGGAAATGAATACTGCTGCGGATATTTTTAAGCAATACATGAAGGTACCAGATTCTTGGAGGGTCAAGGGGAGAAATCAATTTTAATTGTTAGCAGTAAAGTAATGTGTTTCTGTTTTTCCTCATATAATAATATTGTGTGGACTATGCTTGTACTATAATCAAGAAGACTTAATTCTATCGTGAACTGATTTTCTGCAAGCAAGAAGTAAAGGTTGTTAATTATCTATGTTTTCAATTAGCCTTTTAGTATTTTGAAATGCTACTTTTGACACTGTTTTGGTACACTTTTTTTCTTCTATAAACTAAAATCAGATTTTACTTCCCTTGTGTTTTTCCCCCTGGTTAGTATTACAACGACTATGGTGACATCATCAAAGAAACCATGAGTAAAACAAGGCAGATAGACAAAATCCAATGTGCAAAGACACTGATTCTCAGTTTACAACAGGTGGGTGTTAACAGAAAATAAGGTATCTGCTGTGGGCATTTGTCTCTTTTAAGTGAGGCCAAAGTATTATTCATAGAACTACTTAAGTGATGTCAACACTGGCCACATGTTACTCTTAAATCTCTCTAAACGGTTTTCATATTGTTAGAAGAGTTGTTTTTCAATAGCAATGAAAGTAACAGTATACTCAGCTTGCACTAATTCTCTGAAGTACTGTTATTAACCACAAACAATTTACTAAGAATGAAAAAAATTATGTCCTTTCAGCTTTTCAATGAAATGATTCAAGAAAATGGGTACAATTTTGATCGGTCGTCACCGACGTTCAGCGGCATTAAGGAATTGGCCCGGCGCTTTGCTTTAACATTTGGACTCGATCAGCTGAAAACAAGAGAAGCCATTGCTATGTTGCACAAGTAATTGCTCACCTTTCTGATTTGTACTCATATGTGTAGCCTGCTGTAGAGTCACTGATGTCATTGATTTCCTCTTTTCGCAATTTCCAAAATTGGGAAGGGAGTTCCAAAATAAATAGCTTGGTTAAGATATTTTTATATGTATGTACATGTGCATACAATTAGCTGGAAAAGCTGTAACGCATGGAGGAAGCACATGTTTTGATCTCTGATTTGAATCCCTCGTGTCAACTACTTAATTCTGCTGGATTTCACAGCAAGAGATTGGCTCTTTGCTTGGCACAGAGCCATTTAATAAAATGCCATGTGACTTGATGACTCACCCAAGTCCATTTGATTTCATTCAGCCTGCTTTAAAAATGACTTGCCCTCCAACGCAACCGGACTTTAATTTCACACTTAGAAAGTCATTGGGACGTGCAGCCCATTAAAATGAAAACAAACTGAATCAAATAGCACTAGTTACTTTATGGAAATACTCATTTTGCAAAAGTAGTTGGCACTGATGTTGGCTTTGTTTTGGTACATAGCTTTGAAGAATTAAAGTCTATAGGATTTTTAGGCATATAAATGTGGTTTTTGACTTGTTTTAATTATTAAATTATAATTTATTTTGTAAGAAGTTAGGATTGATTTAACCATATGCACCTTCAGACTGCTAAGTCGGGATATATGTGTTAAGAATAATAAAATGAAGTATAATATAATACAAGAAGCAATTGCTTCCATTAGCTATATTAAGTCTATTAAGATTTCATTGAAAATGCTGACTTAGATTCCTGATTGTTTTCAGAGATGGAATTGAGTTTGCTTTTAAAGAGCCGAATCCACAGGGTGAAAGCCATCCACCTTTATATTTGGCATTCCTTGATATATTGAGCGAGTTCTCTTCCAAACTTCTCAGGCAAGACAAAAAAACAGTGTAAGTATTTTGGGCACATTCTTGGTAATGGGTTTTATTCCAAGTCGTATTTCTATGTGCTGTGATTTAATGTGGAAATAAAGTTGTGTAAAATATATTCTATAACACTTTGGATACCTTGAGGTTGCTTTAAAAATAAATTCTTGTATGTGATTTCCCTAAATTAGCTGTTTAACTTTTGTAATGATCAGGCATTGGAAAAGCATTGGCTTCAAATTGAATGGCATAAGGTCATTATCCAAGATGTTTCATTCCTGTCATAGGAATTTGGTTGTGCCTTAGTTTAGGATCAACACAGCAGCTGCTGTTGCTGCTGTTTTGTTTATTTATTTACTACATTTATATCCCGCTCATCTCACCCCGGAGGGTATTCAGAGCGGCTTACAAATCAAATGTACATACAATATATTATTAGCATAGCACAATATAAGCATTAAATTACTATATTGTACTATATCATTATATGGTAATATTATTAGTAATATTACATTTACTATATAATATATAATTAATATTATTATATTATATTATTATTAGTATAATATTGTATTACATTATAATATTATTATCAAATAATTTGTATTACTATCAGTTTGCATTACTAATTATCAATTTGTATTAATATCTGTAATTTTACTGGTCAGGTAGAGAAGATAAAGGCTAGGATTGATTGACACAATTGCACATTATAGACATTTGTGTTGACAAATGAAATATGAAGACATTGAAGACTACCAGCAATGTTCATTTCTTGTTTGCGTCCCACATAATAATAATCTCTTTTTATATAATTTTGAAATCAAAGGCTAAAATAAATATACAGTAGTTGTAACAGTGCATTTCTGTGCTTGAACTACACCCAGTATGTTAGTAATCATGGCTTTTTCTTTTTTCCTTTTGAAAGGTATGCTTACCTGGAGAAGTTTATGACCTTCCAGATGTCTCTCCGGAGGGAAGATGTGTGGCTCCCACTCATGTCTTACAGGAACTCTTTGCTCGCCGGCGGTGATGACGACACCATGTCCGTCCTCAGCGGGATGAGCAACCGAGGGTCGACAGTTCGGAGCAAAAAAACCAAGCCGGCCACAGGGAAACGGAAACTACCTGAAGGTGGGGTTGTGTTGCTTCATTTTTTACATTATTGTGTTTACATTATTGTCTATTTAAAATAGGTCAGGTAAAAAGGGGGAAAGGAAAGGAGGTGGAAGTAGTGGATTAACTCTTAAATTAAATATCTAGGATATCTTCAGAGAAGAAGAGTGTTACAGTTATTTCGTCTAATTCTTTATCGCTACTACAAATTCCATACATCTCTATAACAAAAGAGGAACAATATTGTCATCTAATTTTAAACCTCACAGTCATATCTTCTTATATTTTCTGTATCATTCCATGTTCATCTTGTCTTCGGCTCCAGCTCTTCGGTCATTAAAAGTTCATCTTGATTATTCTTATTTGTTTCTTTTAAGTCTTTTGACTGTTTCAAATTTAATTATTGTCTGAATTATTGTCTAATATAATCAAGGTTTGTGATGTGATCTGGTGCGGTTTTTCTCCTTCCAGCTGAGGAAAGCAGCAGCAGCGACAGCATGTGGATGAGCAGGGAGCAGACGATGCACACGCCGGTCATGATGCAGACTCCTCAACTCACGTCCACCATCATGCGGGAACCCAAAAGGTTGCGGCCCGAAGAGAGCTACATGGGCGTCTATCCCATGCAAGCCGAACACCACCAACCGCCCATTGATTACAAGTATATACACTTTTTTAAAAAAAAACTGTTTTTGTCACTGTTCAAATACTTGGTCCGTACCTCTTTTACATGAAGATATTTCTCTTCAAGTACGCAGGTCACATGGATGTTGGCTCAAAGGCAGCAGGAAGAAGCAGCCCGGCAGCAGCAGGAGAGAGCGGCCATGAACTACGTGAAGCTGAGAACCAATTTGCAGCACGCCATGTAAGTGCAAGCGCCAGTTGCTCCTCTCAAAGAAGAGAGAAAGGCCTTGCTCAAATTCGTTTTCTCCTTTTACTTTTGTCCATATTCTTCGCCGCTAATTGCCAAGTCCCTTGATGCAGCGATCCCGGATAATGCTCCAGCATGGAATTTAGATGCATTCTTTGAAATGAAAATCTCCACCAATTACGGCAGTTTTTGAGGAAAACTAAGGGGATTTTGAAAGTATTTTATGGCATGATGCAGTTGCAGACATCAGTTCAAATATCTGGAAAAAAGTAAACTACAGTAGAGTCTCACTAATCCAAGCCTCGCTTATCCAAACCTCTGGATTATCCAAGCCATTTTTGTAGTCAATGTTTTCAATATATCGTGATATTTTGGTGCTAAATTCGTAAATACAGTAATTACAACATAACATTACTGCGTATTGAACTACTTTTTCTGTCAAATTTGTTGTTTAACATGATGTTTTGGTGCTTAATTCGTAAAATCATAACCTAATTTGATGTTTAATAGGCTTTTCCTTAATCCCACCTTATTATCCAAGATATTCGCTTATCCAAGGTTCTGCTGGCCCGTTTAGCTTGGATAAGTGAGACTCTACTGTATTCTATGCCTGATACCAAAACAGCTCTTTGCTGTCTAAATCTTTGTACCTATAGTGGGTTTATCTCTCATACCTGCCACATTGACGCAAGGAACACAATGTCACTGGACTAGTGTGTGGGTTTCCCTGTATTTTTTCTGCAACTTTTGATATTAACCATAACATTGTTTATTGTTATAATTGTATTATTTTACTTTGTTTAATAATGTGTTATTATGTTGTTATGTAATGTTTGTGTTGCTTTTATGACTGTAAACCGCCCTGAGTCCCATCCGGGAGATAGGGCGGTATATAAATAAAGTTTTATTATTATTATTATTGATTGCCCATGTGTTTGAGATGGGGCTTCAAAGCACTAAGCTTCATTCTTTTTTTGTAGGAGAGATCCAACATGGTGTTTTTAGGGAATTCCTGTACACTTTAGGCATTGGCATTCTGGAGTCCTTTAGTCTTTCCCCTGCTAGTTAACTTTTCCATAAACTGCTGGGATAATTTTCTGGAGTTTGGGATCAGATAGCTGCTTCTTGCCTTCTCCTTTCTGCTTAATTGTCATGGAAGCCATTTCCAAGCTAAAGATTAATTCAGCCAAGACAGAGGTGCTTTTGTGCAATTGAATGGAAAGTTTGTCTTTAAAACTTCAGGCTGACTAGGGATGCATTTGCATGGATATGTCAGGTGTCTGTATTGTATAACTAAGCGGGATTCAGTATTAACATTTTTCCTTCAGTCGACGTGGCTCAAGCCTAATGGAAGACGACGAGGAGCCAATTGTCGAAGATGTTATGATGTCATCAGAAGGGCGCATTGAGGATCTCAACGAAGGCATGGATTTCGACACCATGGACATAGATCTAGTAAGGAAAATAAGTTGCTTCAGGCTTACCTCAGTGCCAAAATGTGTCTTCAAGAGATGTGCTGTATTACTAAACAGCACAATTATTATTACACTATGTAACAAATTTTGAAAAGTGTTTTGAGAGTGTTATTTCCTGTTTAATTGTGCGATCCTTTGAAAGATGTTATTCTACTCCAGAAACTTTGTTTTTGTGGCAGCCACAAACTAGGTTGAATTGGTTGAAATTCTATGATGAGATATTAATTGCAAAACTGTGGCCTAATGTGCTATAGCAGGATGTCCCTGCCACAAAAACAAAGTTTAATAAACTTTTTATATGTTTTTATAATAGAACCATTGAGGAAATGACATGTATAAACCAGGAACAAAAATTGTGTTACATAGTTTATTATTATTATTATTATTATTATTATTATTATTATTATTATTATTACTACTATTACTACTACTACTATAAATACTGGTTTTGAATTGGGTGGAAAAATGGGTAGGCAATTTATTCTTGAACTAGCTAAATGGATAGTTCTCAAACATATTGTTTTGTTTAAATACAGAACTGTTTTATATGTTATTTTTGGGTCTTGGCCACACATAAAACATGTTGTTCTGATATGCAATTCCCAATAAATTTTGCATTTGATATATGGACCAAGGTACAAGCTTCTCATCTTCTGATATAATTTACAATCAATTAATATGTGTGCTAAATCAGAATGTAATGTGAACATATTTGGTTCCTCTTCTAGCCACCTTCAAAGAACAGGAGAGAAAGAACAGAACTAAAGCCGGATTTCTTTGATCCTGCATCAATCATGGACGAATCTGTAAGTCTGGTGATCTAAAATATTGGATTAGAATAGTAGATGGTCACAGCTTTAGTGTCTAGGTCAGGTGTTCTTTTGGCAAGTGTCAAAAAGTCTGCGTTCGGTGGTTCGTGAGTGAAACCACATGGAGGCAGCAGTGAGTCAGTTGTTCTACCAAAGTCTCATATGCTGGCTTTGCCTTTTGGTTTCAGTAAAAAAAACTAACCTTATATATAGTACAGACATGGGAAAACTTCGCCCTTCCCTCAAAATGTTTTGGATTTCAACTCTCACAATTCCTAACAGCCTCAGGCCCTTTTCGTTTTCCCCCTCAGCCGCTTAAGCTATTATAAATTTTGTATTCATAACAAGAAAAAGTACTTTTAGCTATCAATCTTTGGCACTGTTAACTGCTGTGGTCCCATATTATCAGTATTTATTTATCTATCGTGTCAGAAGCAAATTGAGAATACAGTTACTATGTATTTAAAAAACTAAACACAGTTTAAAACTTGGCATTGTGCTAAATTTCCTTTGACCAGAAGTTGGCCACTTGGAGTGCCTCTGTTGTTGCTGTGAGAAGATCCTCCACTGTGTCCATTTGTACATATGGCAGGGCTTAGGCTGCATTGTAGTCATAGAATCATAGAATCATAGAATAGTAGAGTTGGAAGAGACCTCAAGGGCCATCTAGTCCAACCCCCCGCTAAGAAGCAGGAAATCGCATTCAAAGCACCCCCGACAGATGGCCATCCAGCCTCTGCTTAAAAGCCTCCAAAGAAGGAGCCTCCACCACGGCCCGGGGGAGAGAGTTCCACTGCCGAACAGCCCTCACAGTGAGGAAGTTCTTCCTGATGTTCAGGTGGAATCTCCTTTCCTGTAGTTTGAAGCCATTGTTCCGTGTCCTAGTCTGCAGGGCAGCAGAAAATAAGCTTGCTCCCTCTTCCCTATGACTTCCCGTCAGTGGTCTGTGGTTTGCTCTTCTCCACAGTCGCATGTCGTGGACTCTGCTTTGTAGCCCAATTTTTTAAGGTTAGCTCTGCATCTCGTGGTACCAGAGCACATTCTGTTCAGCGCCTTCCAAGTTTTCTGTGTGCCCAGGAGGGAGTTTCCCATCCGGTCTCAGCCACTGATTGAGGTTCCTGGTTTTAGCCTGCCACTTTTGGACTCTCGCTTGCTGGGATGTTCCTGCAAGTATGTCTGTGGATCTTAGGAAGCTGTTTCTTGTTTTAAGTCATTGGCATGTTGGCTGATATCCAAACAGAGGATGAGCCAGAGATGTCATTGCCCTGGTCCTTTCATAACTGGCTGCTACCTCTCTGCAGATGTCAGGAGGTGCATCACCAGCTAAACAGTATAATTTCTCCAGCGCAGTAGGGTGTAGGCATCTTGTGGCAATGCAACATGTCTCATTAAAAGCCACATCCAGTGTTTTAATGTGGTGAGATGAGTTTCATACTGGGCTCTGGGCATGCATACTCAGCAGCAATCAAAGGAAATCTAGCATAATGCCAAGTTTATCTTAATGCATTATAACTGTATTGTGGTGAGATGTGTTTCATACACATAAGTTTCATTGGCTTTGACTCGGTCTGGATTAAGGTTTATGTACAAGGTTTTGTGGATGAATGGCTCAAGTATTTTGTATTATTTTAAATCTGTTTTTAATTGCTTATGTTTTATTCTTTTGTATTGTTGTATATTGGCATCGAATTCTGCCAGTTTTGTAATCCGCCCTGAGTCCCTTCAGGTGAGAAGGGCGGTATAGAAATGACGAAATAAATAATAATAAATACTGGGCATGTGTACTCAGCAGCAGTCCAAGGAAATTTAGCATAATGCCAGTTTTTAACTTTGTGATTTTTAAAATACATTATACAGTAGAGTCTCAGTTATCCAACTTCGCTTATCCAACAATCCGTATTATCCAACGCAGTTTGCCTTTTAGTATTCAATGTTTTTGTAGTCAATTTTTCAAGACATTGCAAAGTTTGGGTGCTAAATTCGTAAAGACGGTAATTATTACATAATGTTACTTTGTATTGAACTGCTTTTTCTGTCCATTTGTTGTAAAACATATTTTGGTGCTTAATTTGTAAAATCATTTAATTTGATGTTTAATAGGCTTTTCATTAATCCCTCCTTATTATCCAACATTTTCACTTATCCAACATTCTGCCGGCTCGTTTATGTTGGATAAGTGAGACTCTACTGTAGCTGTATTCTCAATTTGCTTCTGACACAATAAATAATTTCATCTTCGGCACTGTTAACTGCTGTGGTTCTGTATTATCAGTTATATAAGTCTGATAATACAGTAGAGTCTCACTTTTTCAACACTCACTTATCCAACGTTCTGGATTATCCAACACATTTTTGTAGTCGATGTTTTCAATAAATCGTGATATTTTGGTGCTAAATTCGTAAATACAGTAATTACTACATAGCATTAATGTGTAATGAACTACTTTTTCTGTGAAATGTGTTGTATAACATGATGTTTTGGTGCTTAATTTGTAAAATCATAACCTAATTTGATGTTTAATAGGCTTTTCCTTAATCCCTCCTTATTATCCAACATATCTGCCGGCCCGTTTATGTTGGATAAGTGAGACTCTACTGTATTTGTAAAGCTTATGAAAAAACATGTCACTGTTTCCTTAAATCTTTATACTTTTCCCTTTCTGTTCTAGGTTCTTGGAGTCTCGATGTTTTAATACCAGTCCGGCATATAACAACTCCGTGGTGAAGTCATTTTGGAAGAAGAGATTTTTAAAAAATAAAATTTGGGTAGATACAGTCAATATTCTGAACAGGACTTTTTTTCTCTAAGGAGAAGGTGTGCGTAAAAAATAAATAAAAGATCCAGTACATTGGTTGAAGGGGCAGTTTTGTTTGCCTAAAAACATATATAAAGGACAAGTAAACAACTTGAGGATAAGCTATAGTTTCTGTTGGGAAAACCAGTATTTTATTTATGTAATATTACTTTTCTTTTCCAAATCATAGTCAGTGCCGCCATTTTTTGGGATTCATAGCTGTTAGGGGGAGAGGCTTGAAGACCGTTTTCAAGCCCCGTCCTTTTTAATAATTATAATCCGTTGGATGTATTCGAATAACGACTTCTTCTTTAGACGATTGTGGAAATAACGAAACGGCTTAAATAACGTCATTTGTAGAATTAGGAGAGAAAACAAAAACCGAAAAGCATTTTTTTTTTTTTGGTGCGATACTGGTCAATCGCAATGTCGTTCCAGTTCTGATAATCACGGAAATTAATTACTTGCAAGCTGATTAGTTGACGTCTATTTTTAGGATCGTAAAAATAATAACGACGACACAAAACGTACCCATATTTACTTACTATGTATTCATACAGATATCCAGGAACCATGAACTGTTGTCAGAAAGCACTGAGGTCAGTCTCGCTTTTACCCATTTAACAACCCTGAGAGTTTGCTTGTCCTTTAAGATAAAAAACAAAAACAAAATGTAATGTTGTGAAATTCCTTCCAGTAGTGCCACTGTATTTTGTCTCCAAATAAAAGAAGCTTATTGTAGTATGTTTGCAGAAAAAAAAATCTCTAAACATAAAAAAAAACAAATAAATATACAGCTTATTAGAGTGTGGGAATAGGGGGTCTAAATTTTAAATAAAAAAGTATATATATATATAAATTGGTGCTGATTTTATAATTGCGCAGTTTGTTTAGTTTTTTCTTACTTTTAAAAAATTCCAACTTAAGAAAAAAAATTATGAGGTTTCAGAAATATATTGAAAGTTTAACAATGTTTAAAAAAAAATAATAGATTTGAGCGTGAGGATATTCATGCTTTAAACAAATGATTTTTAAATTTGTATTTTATATTGTTTTATCTATCTATCTGTCTTTGCAAGCAGTCTTCAGGTTAACGATGATAACTTCTAACAGGTTATACAGTACATTTTCCTCCTGTATGTAAATTAAATCGGATCATAGAAAAAAAAAAAACCCTTCCACGTCCCCCTCTCAAATGAAAGCTAAAGCTTTAAAACATCGCATTTTGTGACCTTTTTTTTGGGTTTGTTTTTCATGATTTAATCATTGTGAAACCAGGCGTGGGCGGACTTGGGCTGTTTTAAGTGTTTTGGACTGCAACTCCCATCATTCCTAACAGCCTCAGGCCCTTTCCTTTTGCCCCTCAGCCGCTTAAGCGGCTGAGGGGCAAAAGGAAAGGGCCTGAGGCTGTTAGGAATGATGGGAGTTGCAGTCCAAAACACTTAAAAAGAGCCCAACTTTGCAAAAACCTGTTCTAAACACACACGCATTTATTTCGACATCCACTCTGCAAGGCTTAGGCAGCTAGACATCACTTTTTTAAAAAAGGAAGCGTTAACTTATAATGTATATTTCTCTCTTTTTTTGTCAGTTGTCTCTTCGGTTCTCAAAGGTATTATATTATTATTTCTAATCATTCCATGCGCCTTAAAAAATACGCTTGCAATAGAAAGTTCCTCAAATGAACAAAACGTTTTTTTTTAAAAGCCTCTTCCTTCAACAATGAAAGAGTTGCTGTGAGTTTTCTGGGCGGTCTGGCTCTGTTCCAGAAGCATTCTCTCCTGACGTTTCGCCCACATCTACAGTAGGCATACTCGGAGGTTGTGAGGTGTTGGGAACTAGACAAGTGGGATTTATATAGCTGTGGAATGATGTCTTGTTTGTTGCAATTGGCCAGCTTGATCAGCATTGAATAGCCTTGCAGCTTCAAAGCCTGGCTGCTACCTGCCCAGGGGAATCCTTTGTCTGTTGGAAACTAGGCAAGTGGGGTTTATATACTTTTGGAATTATGTCCAGGGTGGGAGAAAGGAGTTTTGTCTGTTTGTTGTAATTGGCCAGTTTGATCAGCATTGAATAGCCTTGCAGCCTCAAAGCCTGGCTGCTTCCTGCCTGGGGGGGAATCCTTTGTCTGTTGGAAACTAGGCAAGTGGGGTTTATATATCTGTGGAATTAATGTCCAGTGTGGGATAAAGAAGTCTTGTCTGTTGGAGGCAAGTGTGAATGTTGCCATTGGCCAGCTTGATCAACATTGAATAGCCTTGCAGCTTCAAAGCATGGCTGCTTCCTGCCTGGGGGAATCCTTTGCTGGAAACTAAATAATAATAATAATAATAATAATAATAATAATAATAATAATAATAATAAATGTTAACCAATGTTGTTGTTGGGCTTGTCCCTTATGTGAGCCGCCCCGAGTCCCTTTGGGGAGATGGTGGCGAGATACAAAAACAAAGTTGTTGTTGTTATTGACACAACGACGTTGTATGACACAGCAAACAAGATAGATATGCTGGATTATTATTATCATTATTATTATTATTATTATTAATATTAATATAATAAAACTTTATTTATATTCTGCCCTATCTCCCCAAAGGGGACTCAGGGCAGATTCCAACATACAATGGTAAACATTTACTGCCTCCATAAAACAAACAAATACTAACATAAAATCCCAGGAAAAAAACCCATATATAAAAATAACATTAAGACCTAACATCAAATTGAGGACTAAACATCAGTATTTTAAACCTAAGCTCAATAACTTAAACTGCACGTAGTCAGGCAAAATTATATAATGACACAAAACGATGTGGTTTGGTCGTGTATTCTCAAATGATCATTGGTAACTGAGGTTTATATATCTGTGGAATAACATCCAGGTTGGGAGACAGAACTTTTGTTGGTTGGAAGCAAATGTGAATGTTGGAATTGGCCACCTTGATTAGCATTGAATGGCCTTGCAGCCATTGCTGTCCAAAATCAGGACAGTAAAAGAACAACACTCAAAAATGGGAATTCCGGAAAAGAAATGATGAGGGACAGCTAACACCTCCCAACAAAGGATTCCCCTAGGCAGGAAGCAGCCAGGCTTTGAAGCTGCAAGGCTATTCGATGCTAATCAAGGCGGCGAATTGCAACATTCAAGAGTTCTTTCTCCCACCCTGGGCATTATTCCACAGATATATAAACCCCACTTGCCAATGATCATCATTTGACTACACAACAAACCTACATTGTTTTGTGAATGATACTTGGCTGTTGTAAATTAATGTGAGTGTGCATTCGAGTGGGAGAAACAACTCTTGTCCAACATACAAGAGTTCTTTCTCCCACCCTGGACGTTATTCCACAGATATATAAACCCCACTGTGGAAGGTCCAGGGTGGGAAACAATCATGGCTAGCTAACACCTCCCAACAAAGGATTCCCCAGGGCAGGAAGCAGCCAGGCTTTGAAGCTGCAAGGCTATTCGATGCTAATCAAGGTAGTGAATTGCAACATTCACACTTGTCTCCAACAGACAAGAGTCCTTTCTCCCACCCTGGACATAATTCCACAGATATATAAACCCCACTTGCCAATGATCATCATTTGACTACATAACAAACCCACATCGTTTTGTGAATGATACTTGGCTGTTCTAAATTAATGTGAGTATGCATTCGAGTGGGAGAAACAACTCTTGTCCAACATACAAGAGTTCTTTCTCCCACCCTGGGCATTATTCCACAGATATATAAACCCCACTTGCCAATGATCATCATTTGACTACATAACAAACCCACATCGTTTTGTGAACGATACTTGGCTGTTGTAAATTAATGTGAATATGCATTCGAGTGGGAGAAAGAACTCTTGTCCAACATACAAGAGTTCTTTCTCCCACCCTGGACCTTATTCCACAGATATATAAACCCCACTATGGAAGGTCCAGGGTGGGAAACTATCATGGCTAGCTAACACCTCCTAACAAAGGATTCCCCCAGGCAGGAAGCAGCCAGGCTTTGAAGTCAAGAGTTTTCATTCCACAGACATATATAAACCCACTTTCCTAGTTTCCAACAGACCTCACAACCTCTGAGGATGCCTGCCATTGGTGTGGGCGAAGTGTCAGGAGAGAATGCTTCTGGAACATGGCCAGACAGACCAGAAAACTCACAGCAACCCAGTGATTCCGGCCATGAAAGCCTTCAACAAAGCCAACAAACCTTGGGCTGTGGTAGCCATAAACCACGCGTTCTCTATAGAATCATGAAAACAACAAAATTATATTTTGGGGGGAAAAAACCGTGGGTTTGCCCAACAAGAGAGCCTGATCTGCCTCTAAGCTCCGTTTTGCATTGAGAGTCATGTCTGAAAATACTGCCTATTCTCTATCATTTCCCTCCTTCCTTTGACGCCACTGCATTTAAATAGAACTGCTGAGAGGACTGTATATATGATTTTAAACTTAAGTTGATCTCCCCGCTCCCCTTTTGACTCTTTGAAAGGAGTGTTTTCTTTGTGGAAAAGCAGTTCTTACAGCCTTTATGTTTTCAGACTAAAAACAAACAAACAAACAAACAACGACGTTTTATATATTTACCTTTAACCTGTCGTCCTCCACATTCTATTTGTCCTAATTGTACTGTTTTCTGATTTGTATTTATGTCTTGAGACAAGTAACTTTTTGAATAAAAATAAACCTACAGTATGTTGTAAGTTTGATCTTTTTGAATCAAAAGGGTAGAGGAAGAAAAAAAAATCTTAAAAAAAAGAGTGTGAATGGTGCAAAATGTTATGTTTATAAGAAGAAGAAAAATTAAAAAAAGCTTTTTCCATGTCTCTTTTAAGTGTTTGTCTCAGACTTGGGATAATGTATGGAAAACTGCACTGTTTTATATTTGTAATAAATTGTACAAGTTTTTAAAATGTGAATAAAGCACTAATTGGGTTAATAATTTAAAGTAGAGATGTGATGCGATCATGATTGGTCTTAAGTATTTCTTCAGTCGGGGATGATGTGTTTGCCACTTTCCTTCCGCTGAAATGATCTATGCGTTTTATCAGCAAAAAATATCTGAAAATCAGTCTCCAAAATGTGCACAGTTCGCTTGCTGATTTGTGGGAAGTCCAAACAAGCACCATAAAGGTATACAAACAATATATTATTATTGGGTTGCTGTGAGTTTTCCAGGGTGTATAGCCATGTTCCAGAAGCATTCTCTCCTGACATTTCATCCACATCTATGGCAGGCATCCTCGGGTTGTGAGGACTGTTGGAAACTTGGCAATTGGGGTTATATACTTGTGGAAGATTCTTGTCTGTTGGAGGCAAGTGTGAATGTTGCCGTTGGTCAGCTTGATTAGCACTGAATAGCCTTCCAGCGTCAAAGCCTGGCTGCTTCCTGCCTAGGGGAATCCTTTGTTGGGAGGTTTTAGCTGGCTCTCATTGTTTCCTGTCTGGAATTCCCCTGTTTTCTGAGTGTTGCTCTTTGTTTACTGTCCTGATTTTAGAGTTTTTTAATACTGGTAGTCAGATTTTTTCATTTTCATGGTTTCCTCCTTTCTGTAGAAACTGCCATTAAAATCCACAAACATGTGAATATATGTACAGTAGAATCTCACTTATCCAACATCTGTTTATCCACCATTCTGGATTATCCAATGCAGTTTGCCTCCCACCCCGATCCACAGCTGTTTCTCTAGACAGCAAGGATTGAACTTTTTATGGTTTTAATTTCCAACAATGTTGCTACTGTAAATTCATTTTATGCAATTCTATCTTTATTTGTAGTCAATTTGTTAGCAGCCAATGTTTTTGTAGTCAGTGTTTTCAATATACAGTAGAGTCCCACTTACCCAACCTTCGCTTATCCAATGTTCTGTATTATCTAATGCAGTTTGCCTTCTAGTAATCAGTTTTTGTAGTCAATATTTTCAATACATTGCAATGTTTTGTTGCTAAATTCATGAATACAATAATTACTACATAACGTTACCGTGTATTGAACTGCTTTTTCTGTGTATTTGTAAAACATGATGTTTTGGTGCTTAATTTGTAAAATCATAATGTAATTTGACGTTTAAAAGGCTTTTCCTTAATCCCTCCTTATTATCCAACATTGCCGGATAAGTGAGACTCTACTGTATATGGATATATGTATCATGTCAGAAGCGAATTGAGAATATACTGCTTCTGGTGTGAGGGAATTGGTCGTCTACAGAGATGTTGCCCAGGGGATGCCCAGATATGATACCATCCTCTGGGAGACTTCTCTCCTTTCTCTGCATGGAAGCTGGGGCTGACAGATGGGTGCTCACCCTGTCTCTTGGATTCAAATCGCCAACGTTCAGGTCAGCAGTTAAGCCAGCACAAGGGTTTAACCCAGGGGTCCCCAAACTAAGGCCCGGGGGCCGGATGCAGCCCATCGAAGCCATTATCCGGCCCCCATGGCACAAAGGCAGAAGGGAGTTGGGCTAAATGACCCAAGGGGTCTCTTCTTCTCTTCCAGCCCTTATTATTATTATTATTATTATTATTATTATTATTATTATTATTATTATTATTAACATTGAGGCTGGGTGGCCATCTGTCAGGGGTGCTTTGCTTGTGCTTTTGGTGCCAGAAGCAGAAGGGGGTTGGACTCAATGGCCCTAGGGGTCTCTTCCAACCCTCTTTATTATTATTATTATTATTATTATTATTATTATTATTATTATTATTATTATTGTATGACACAGCAAACAAGATAGACATGCTGGATTTCGTATCACAAAATCACAAGTCGAACACTTCCCAAGTGTCTAGGACTGTGTGATGTATTTTCAGATGATGTGCGCAGATCCCAGTCGGGTGGCCTTTTGCAGTTGGCAGATCGTGATTTTGTCCATGTCTATTGTTTCCAAATGCCGGCTGAAATCTTTTGGCACGGCACCCAATGTGCCCATCACCACCGGGACCACCTGCTCTGGTTTCTGCCAGAGTCTTTGAAGTTCAGTCTTGAGGTCCTGAGAGCGGCTGAGTTTTTCCTGTTGTTTTTCATCAATGCGACTGTCACCTGGGATGGCAACATCAATGATCCAAACCTTTCTTCTTCTTCTTCTTCTTCTTCTTCTTCTTCTTCTTCTTCTTCTTCTTCTTCTTCTTCTTCTTCTTCTTCTTCTTCTTCTTCCTCTTCCTCTTCCTCTTCCTCTTTTTCCTCTTCTTCCTCCTCTTCTTCCTCCTCTTCCTCCTCTTCTTCCTCCTCTTCTTCCTTCCTCTTCTTCCTCTTCTTCTTCCTCTTCTTCTTCCTTCTTCTTCTTCTGGGTAGCCATCTGTCAGGGGTGCTTTGCTTGTGCTTTCGGTGCACAAAGGCAGAAGGGGATTGGACTCAATGGCCCAAAGGGTCTCTTTCAACACTCTTTTTTGTTGTTGTTGTTGTTGTTGTTGCTGCTTGGTGGCCAACTATAGTCCGGCCCTCCAACGGTCCGAAGGATCGTGAACTGGCCCCCTGTTTAAAAAGTTTGGGGACCCCTGGTTTAACCCATTGCACCACTGTGGTTCCTGATACTTATATGAAAGTCTTGAAATCCCAGTGGAAGGATAGGGCTTTTGAGAGTCGGAACTCCGAAAAGTCCATTATATTTCTCATGCACAATGCCTTACGTATTACTCATCACTGCGTGTAATTTTTTTCCGTTCTGTATATAAACAGTAATTTGAAACTCTTTCTGATAAAAGCCACCAGATGGCATCCTTGCGAGGAAAAACTCAACGCGTGGGACACATCCGTGGCTTCTTTCTATATACAAAAGTGAGATATTTGAAAACAAGATTTTGTAGGAAAGGGAATATGAAAGCCTGTGCCACCCACCAGATATTGTTGTACCCGTGGGTGCCTCTATTTTGTAGAATTAATGCAGTTTGACACTAGAGTCATAGAATCAGAGTTGGAAGAGACCTTGTGGGCTATCCAGTCCAACCCCAAGTCCTGCCAAGAAGCAGGAAAATTACATTCAAAGCACTCTCGACTGATGGCCATCCAGCCTCTGTTTCAAAGCCTCCACTTGGACAGAGAGTTCCACTGCTGAACAGCTTGATTGCGTAAGTTCCTCCATGGAAGTGCTTACATATTTTTCTGCAGTGCCATTTCCACATTCAGTTCAAGGGTTGTTTTTTTTTGTGTGCATATAGATAAGCTCTTTTGCCCAAAGAGTATCCATCTGCCTTTGTGGAAATTTCAGGTTTTTGCAATTCCCTTTGGCTGTGCCTTCGTTTCTACTTTGGTTACATAATGTTGCCGGTCTACTCAAAGGACATATAGCACAATGTGTGTGTGTAATGTGCATTTTTCCCATAGAGTAAACAACAAAACCACCGAACCAAATCACACCAAATTTGGCCACAAAAGACATAGTCATCCAATCTATGTCTTTCAATTAAAAAACCTAGAAAAATAAAGTCCAAATTATAGAGGACGAGGAAGAGCCGTTCTCCCCCTGGCTGCCAGTCAGAAGGGTCCTAGCAACCCCTCAGTTGTGTTCCTCAATACTTTATTTCCCATATCAACACACTTTGTCACAGCAATGTGTGACTGAGCAGTATGTATGTGTGTGTATATATATATATATATATATATATATATATATATATATATATATATATATTCTCTAGATGTGGCATTGATGGTAGACAATATAGGTCTTAAAGTGCTGGACCCCATCATCCACAGTTTGCTGTAGCCAAGCCGTTCTCCTTTGGGAGGGAGTCTCCATCGCTTGATGCATTTTAGCTCACAGACTAAATCATACTTACGAAGAAGACACTTGTGGCGATCAATAAAACACTGCAGAGCACCTGCCAAATATATATTTTTTCATTTTCGATCTCAAGTCATTCATTGTAAAGGACTGTTTAGTCGATATGAGATTGAACGGCCACGCAGTAGTTTTTTATTGCTTTCTTAAACACCGCCTTCGGTCATTGATTGGTGTGTGTGTTGTGCTACTGTTATCTTCCAATCTAACGGCAAAACGCAAGATTTAAAAGTGAGAATGGCATGCCTGTTCTCATTGATTGTAGACATTGATTTCTAGATGCGCAGGCGTACCTCGGTTAACAAAGCCTCTGAGAAAAAAATCTCACTTAATAAAGTCTTTTTAATGCATCCCCAGCCTCCCTTTTCCTTCTTTTCTTCTGTCTAGTTAGAGTTTTTAACAACAACAGCAGGAGGAGAGTGCAGAGAGAGGGTTGAAGATATACGAGGGTTGAATGAAAAGTAATGCCTCCACCTTCGTAAATCCTCAACAGATGGCAGTCCTATGCGGCAGGTCCTGGCTTGTTCAGTAGACTCTCCTCTACAGTTCCATTTGGCAGGAAGCCTTAGCATTGAACGGTTGTGTTGTTAAAGTGCGAAGTGTGGAACCCTGCGCAGATGGGGAAGCCTTAGCATTGAACAGTTGTGTTGTTAAAGTGCGAAGTATGGAATCCTGCGCAGACGGGGAAGCCTTAGCATTGAACGGTTGTGTTGTTAAAGTGCAAAGTATGGAACCCTGCGCAGACGGGGAAGCCTTAGCATTGAACGGTTGTGTTGTTAAAGTGCGAAGTATGGAACCTTGCACAGATGGTTGGTCAGTGCAACTTAAGCAACATTCAGTCATTGAATTCTTGACAGCAGAAGGTGTCGCCCCAAAGGAGATTCATCCGAGAATGCAAGCTGTTTATGGTGATTGTGTTGATGTGAGTCCTGTGCATCATTGGGCGAGTAAATTTAAAGATGTTGAGGTGGGAATATCTGACTTGCGTGACAAACAAAGAGTTGGACATCCTGTGACAGCAAGCACCGAGTTTCACAAGAAAAAGGTTGACAGATTGATTCAGGATGATCGTCGTATCACTCAGAGAGAAATTTCAAGCGTAATCGGCATTTCACAAGAACGTGTGGGTCTCATTATTGCTTTGCTTGGCTATTAGAAGTTCTGAGCACGTTGGGTCCTGTGAGACGTTGGTTGTGTAAACAGAGTGTCGACTTCTTCCGTGACAGCTTCAGAAAACTTGTTCATCGTTGGCAGAAATGTATCCAATTGTCTGGTGATGATGTGGAAAAGTGAAGAGTGGTCGTTAAAGAGCACATTCTAAGGATTATTTCTGTGCTTGATTTATTAAAATATTCCCATCCAAACCCAAGTCACGAAGGTGGAGGCATTACTTTTCATTCAACCCTCGTGTTTGGTGTTCGGTTGCAGAAGGCAAAAGTTTTCCCCTGACATGAAGTCCAGTCGTGCCTGACTCTGGGGGTTGGTGCTCATCTCGATTACTGTGCCTTTTTCAAAATATGACACTATCTCTTGCTAGGATTACACAATCTCTATTCTGGGAATGCAAAGATGTGTGACTCCTTCTGCTGGGATTTGAAAGCAACACGTTGCTGATAAGCGAGTGGCTCTCCTCGCGCGGCTGCGTGACAGATTGGACTAGTCCTTCCTCTCGCCGGCTTCCTGTTTCCTTTGCTGGGAGTGTGCTGCTGAGTAATATTTGCATTTTTCCCTAAAACAACAACCCATCTTCCTCTCGGGGTGGACATTCCTTTTGAACTTCCTTTCCAATCTACATTAAACAATCGTTTCCCGAGGGATTCTTTTTTCCTTCCTTCCTTTCCTTCTTTTTTAGCAACAGTGGCGCAGCGTGTTAAAGCGCTGAGCTGCCGAACTTGCAGACCGAAAGGTCGCAGGTTCGAATCCAGGGAGCGGAATGAGCTCCCACTGTTAGCTCCAGCTTCTGCCAAATTAGCAGTTCGAAAACATGCAAATGTGAGTAGATTGATAGGTACGTCTCCGGCGGGAAGGTAACGGCGCTCCATGCAGTCATGCCAGTGGCCACATGACTTTGGAGGTATCTATGGGCATGGCAATGTGAGTAGATCAATACATACTGCTCCGGTGGGAAGGTAACGGCGCTCCATGCAGTCATGCCAGTGGCCACATGACCTTGGAGGTATCTATGGGCATGGGAATGTGAGTAGATCAATAGGTACTGCTCCGGTGGGAATGTAACGGCACTCCATGCAGTCATGCCAGTGGCCACATGACCTTGGACGTGTCTACGGACAACGCCGGCTCTTCGGCTTAGAAATGGAGATGAGCACCAGCCCCTAGAGTGCAAGTAGATCAATAGGTACTGCTCCGGTGGGAAGGTAACGGCACTCCATGCAGTCATGCCTATGGCCACATGACCTTGGAGGTGTCTATGGGCATGGGAATGTGAGTAGATCAATAGGTACTGCTCCGGTGGGAAGGAAACGGCGCTCTATGCAGTCATGCCAGTGGCCACATGACTTTGGAGGTGTCTGCGGACAACGCCGGCTCTTGGGCTTAGAAATTGAGATGAGCACCAATGCTCAGAGTTGGACACGACTGGACTTAACGTCAGGGGAAACCTTTACCTCTATCCTAATTCAGGCATACTTACTTTCTTCATTTCAGGATCAAAACATTTACAGTAGAGTCCCACTTATCCAACGATCTGGATTATCCAACGCATTTTTGTAGTCAATGTTTTCAATACATGGTGATATTTTGGTGCTAAATTCGTAAATACAGTAATGACTACATAGCATTACTGTATATTGAACTACTTTTTCTTACTTTTACAAATTTGTTGTATAACATGATGTTTTGGTGCTTCATTTGTAAAATCATAACCTAATTTGATGTTTAATAGGCTTCTCCTTAATCTCTCGTTATTATCCAACATATTCGCTTATCCAATGTTCTGCCAGCCCGTTTATGTTGGATAAGTGAGACTCTACTGTAATTATTTGACTTCTGTTAGTTGCTTTTATATCTGTTTGCCCGTCTTCTATTGTCCGGGGTTCGTAAGATGCTGCCCGTCCATATTGTTTCCTGCAAACAAGTTTCGGTCAATCCTGGGCTAAAGGCATTAATGAACCATACTGTAAAAAATCCCAGGAACGACGTCTTGAAAGCATACGAGAAACCCATGTTATTCTCCCCGCTGCTCGGTACAAGATTGTCAATATAAATTGAGAACTCCCCGAGGGTTGCAAGCTCTTTCCATTTTGCTTTCCTCCCACTCACCGAAAGACAACCTTGATTTTAAAAATACTGCTTTGGGCTTTACACGCCGCTAAGTTTTATGCGAATCCAAACGTTGGTTTTAGGTGAAGCTACATTTCTGGCAACAGATGGAAAGGGCTCGAGAAGAACAGAGGCAAAAATTAATTTTCTGTGTCAGAGGAGTGTCATAAAACAACTGAAAACATAAGCGGACTCGCTTATTTGTCCCTTCGCTTGGTCCAGTGCAATGGGAAGGCTTTGGTAGGTTGTACAGTAGAGTCTCACTTATCCAACATAAACGGGCCGGCAGAACGTTCGATAAGCAAATATGTTGGATAATAAGGAGAGATTAAGGAGAAGCCTATTAAACATCAAATTAAGTTATGATTTTACAAATTAAGCACCAAAACATCATGTTATACAACCAATCTGGCAGAAAAAGTAGTTCAATACGCAGTAATGCTATGTAGTAATTACTGTATTTACGAATTTTGCACCAAAATATCACGATATATTGAAAACATTGACTACAAAAATGCGTTGGATAATCCAGAACGTTGGATAAGTGAGACTCTACTGTATATCTGGATCTCAGACTATTTGTTACAACTGCAGGAAGGAACTATTTCATATCATTTTTATTTAATGATATAAACTTTTTGTTTTTCTTCTTCTAACTTTAGGCATGCATGAAGGGGAGCAAGGTGCGGTTGGGAAGAATGACATGAGCCAACAATGTGTTGCTGCAGCTAAAAAAGCCAATGGGATTTTGGCCTGCATCAAAATAGGAGTCAAATGCATAGATCCAGGGAAGTCTTGCTACCCCTTGGTCAAATCACACCTGGAATCATACTATGTACATGTGGCATGCAGGCCCAGAAAGTGCACATGCCTTTCTGTAGCCGAGCGCCTCCTCTAGAGTAAACTTGCCTTGGAAAAGGCATGTGACGTGCAGGCCTGCAGCCGAGCTCCTCCTCTGGAGCAAACTTGCCTTGGAAAACGCACGTGGTGTGCAGGTCTGCAGCCGAGCGCCTTCTCTGGAGTAAACTTGCCTTGGAAAACGCACGTGGTGTGCAGGCCTGCAGCCGAGCGCCTTCTCTGGAGTAAACTTGCCTTGGAAAACGCACGTGGCGTGCAGTGCAGGCCTGCAGCCGAGCGCCTTCTCTGGAGTAAACTTGCCTTGGAAAACGCACGTGGTGTGCAGGCCTGCAGCCGAGCGCCTTCTCTGGAGCAAACCTGCTCAGTTTAATGTTTTATCTGATTTGTGCTGTCGTGTCTGGGCATGGCCCCATGTAAGCCGCCCCGAGTCCCTCCGGGGAGATGGGGCGGGATATAAGAATAAAATTATTATTATTATTATTATTATTATTATTATTATTATTATTATTATTATTATTATTATTGGAAAACGCATGTGATGTGCAGGCCTGCAGCCGAGCGCCTCTTCTGGAGTAAATTTGCCTTGGAAATTGACGTCACCAAGGGCATCACCACTGTAACATCATAAGATTTTATGATGTCACAAGGACCCAACGTTGGAGGCCACAGCTTTTCAAACTAGGTTGAGATTAGACATTTGCTTTTTTAAAGTTGTCGCTCTTCTGACTTGGCTTCAGTGCGGAACAAATTGCAAAAATCCCGACCAGGCCGTAAAGGGTCGTCGGTTTGGGAACACCTCCTTGATTCCCGTCTCCCTGAAATAACACAAGCAAACAATGGGAGCTGGTCATCTTTGTTGACAATGGAAACAGAACTGTGCGGGCAAAAAAATTTTCCAGGAGATAACAACATTTTGAAAATTACCATCCCTTTCTCATCCCAGGCCTGAAAACACCACTTTAGAAAATAAACTGTATTTGATGGCATTGCGGCCGAAAACAATAGGAGAGCTGCTTCGCCATGCATTGGGAGCAATCAAAGAAAAAAAAATGTGAATCAACACACTTTTGAAAGTATTTATTTTGATATGTTGTCGAAAGCTTTCATGGCCAGAATCACTGGGTTGCTGTGAGTTTTCTGGGCTGTATCACCATGCTCCAGAAGCATTCCCTCCTGAAGTTTCGCCCACATCTTTGTCAGGCATCCTCAGTGTATGGCCATGTTCCAGCAGCATTCTCTCCTGATGTTTCACCCACATCTATGGCACGCATTTTCAGAGGTTGTGAGGTCTGTTGGAAACTAGGGAAGTGGGGTTTATATATCTGTGGAATGTTCGAAGTGGGAGAAAGAGCAAGTTGGAGGCAAGCGTGAATGTTGCAATTGGCCAGCTTGATTAGCACTGAATGGGCTTGCTGCTTCAAAGCCTGGCTGCTTCCTGCCTGGGGGAATCCTTTGTTGGGAGGTGTTAGCTGGCCCTGATTGTTTCCTGCCTGGAATTCCCCTGTTTTCTGAGTGTTGATTTTGGAGTTTTTTTAAATATACTGGTGGTCAGATTATAGGCTTCAGGTTGGCCTATCATAAAAATGGTTTAGTAAAGTAAAGGTAAAGGTTTCCCCCAAACCTTAAATCTAGTTGTGTCTGACTCTGACTCCATTTCTAAGCCGAAGAGCCGGCATTGTCCATAGACACCTCCAAGGTCATGTGGCCAGCATGACTGTATGGAGCGCCAGAGCAGTACCTATTGATATACTCACATTTGCATGTTTTTGATCTTCTCGGTTGGCAGAAGCTAGGGCTAATAGCAGGAGCTCACGTACTAGCAAAAAATAACAACAATCCTAATACTGTGCCTCTATAAGGGTGGTTCTATGTGTGCTAAAATGCCTGCTAAGACCCTCTTTATTCACCACCCTTGAGCTACTTTAGCACAATGTGTTGTCGAAGGCTTTCATGGCTGGAATCACTTGGTTGCTGTGAGTTTTTTGGTCTGTATGGCCAGCTTCCATGTCCTGTAACATGGCCATGCAGCCCGAAAAAAATCACAGCAACCCACTGCTTTATTACAGCCCAATTGCCCCTGCAGTTTTCTGGACTGTTGCCTGGTCATAGTAGGAATTTTTTCAGAAAACATGATCTCATTGTAGCCTTTTGATTCGAGAAACAAAAAAGGTGAGCGACTATTATTTTCCCCCCTCGGAAGGGAAAAATAAACCCTGGCACATTACAAGAAACGTCAGCAACTAATTCCTCGATAACAGGGAATTGTGCTTGTTTGTACAGTCGAATGACAATGCGAATGTGCTTGGGCCGGGTGAAACCACATTGTGTTTCCATGATCGCCCAAACAAAATAGTTCTGGTAAGGTCCTGAGAAAAGGAGTTGGAGGAAGCAGGGGAAAATGCCGAAAACAAGCTGCCAGGAAGTCCTTGGACAGCTTTCGAGAGACTGCACTTTGGATCAACAGAGATACTCAGATATTATTTTGGTTTGGAATTCCAAATAAATGACCATAGGGTGATCTCCGACTTCAAGGAGAGGCGTAAAGATGGAAGGACATTTAATGCTAATCAAGGTGATTAACTACAACATTCACACTGGCCTCCAACAGACAAGAGTTCTTCCTCCAACCCTGGACTTTCCACAGAGATATAAACCTTCCTTGCTTGCTACCTAGGGCACTCTTTAGTTGGCCAACTTCAAGAGTACAGAGTAGTATCGCTGCTTCAAAGCCTGGCCGCCTTCTACCATGGTTAATCCTTTGTTGGTCTGGTTAAATTGCACTGAGTAGCCTTGCAGCTTCAATGCCTGGCTGTGTTATACCTAGGCTAATCTGGTTTTTTTTGGGGGGGGGGTGTGAGTGAAGAACATATATGCCGTCACACCCAGGCACCTTTTAAAGCTTTGTGATGTGCTTCTTCCTTTGCCCAGGTGAACTGCGGGGCCTTACTTAGAAGCTCTGGAAATCCCAGTAACCAAAGGCACTTCTAAGTTGAACAATCAAACAAAATTTTATTTTCACAAAGTCTATGACAGACTTGGCACATGTAGTTAAGGTTGCAAATATAAACAATCAACTTATAAAACCTTGCAGATGTTCCTTTCTTGCTTTTCCCCTTTAGTTGCTGGTTAACTTCCTCCAAAGGCGAAGAGATCCTGAGATCCTCTTTACCCTAGCCCTGAACTATCAGAGAGAGCAGGTCTATCACTATCTAAGCTCAAGGCTAGTTTTTGAGGAGAAGTAGGTAGAACTTCTTCCAGTGGTAGAGAAATCCTGAGATATTCTTTGCCCCAGTACTAAGCTACTATTTTTAGAAAGAGCAGATCTTTCCCTATTTATGCTCAGCACTGCTTTTAAAGGCAGGTCAGTGCTTAAGATGGCTTTGTCAGAGTTGGCCTGGCTTGGCCACACAAGCACATCTAAGTTGTTTCTTCTTCAGTCTAGAAGGCAAGAGACTTCTCAAAATGGAGCCTTCTTTCCCCAGGAAAAGGGGTGGTCTCCAGAACAAAATGATACTTTTGCAAGCTGCAAGCAGCAAAGACTTTGCTGAGCTGGCTACAAACTCTTCTAATAGCTAACTATCAGAGTGCTGCAGAATCTGCAGCAACCCTAGAGCAAATGCAAACAGGTGCTATTTTCTGCAACTATGAAAAAATGCAAACCAAACCTCTGGGGATGGAACAACATACCTTGGATATGTTGGTGTATTGTGGCCAAATTTGGTGTGATTTGGTTCAGTGGTTTTGTTGTTTACTCAGTCCTACAAATGTACATTACATTTTTATATATATATATATTATTTAACAGGGGTGGCCTTTTTGTTTTTCTATAATGTCCTGGAACAATACTATTTCAAGGGCATCACATCCATCATTGGTAATTTTCCATATTTTCTGTGAACGACGTGTCTCAAAAAATGTGCCGGACCCTTTTCACTCCGGCATCAATTTCAAACAAAAGAATCTTCTCATCCGGTTTGACCCGAATCCTTGATCTTTGGAGCAATGGGAAAATCACAGAAAGTTTCTCAAACAGGACATCTGAGAAACCACGGAGAGAGGAGAGGCCTTGTAGTTCTGATCGCAAGGCAAAAAGGAACGGAGCCGGAGACCCGCGCCAACCCGAACCTTCACATCGTTTCTAAGCGGAATATATTTTTATCCGACGCCGTAACATCTCCAATGGTTTTGCAACTATTGTTCGGGCTTCAAAACCCTGTTCTCGTTCTCAGCTCCTTGGTGACTAATCTCGGAACTTCAAATATTAAAACATTTTCGGTACATGGTGTTCTTTTCCCAGACATTTCCAGCCTTTGCTAAAGAGAGACGGGGACATCTGGGCCAACGCTACGCAAGCGAGAAAGGGAGAGAAAAACGTAATAGAAATGAAGACGACGGAGAAAGGAAAAGGAAAGATAACACCTGCCTTTAGGAAACATGCAACCACCTCAAAAGCTTTCCCATCAAGCCAATTACAACAAAATTAACCAAAACCAAAATGGATGTGTATCTCTAGAGGGGGAAACGTATCATGTTAGACACGTCTAATGCCGGATGACAGCAAGAAGCTCATTTCCAAACACAGGTGTCTCCTGGGAACTGATCCTCCAACCTCTTGTAAACAAATACAATTTAACAAAGTTCCAAGAGGGAGACGAAACAGGGCCAGTTTTTTTCAGTAAGAGGTGGAAGAAAGCAAAATACGCTTGTGAGTAAGTGTGCGGGAGAGTCGGCAGAATAATACAAACTTAGTAGTATCGACTGCCTTATTGAAGTCAACATTGCATCTACTCTTAGAAAAGGGACTAAGTGACTCATTAATGGCCTCCATTGAATTCATTAGGGTTGAGATTTTGCATAGGTTTGGAGGGAGATTTTTTTCAAATGTATAAGCATTGAGCAGGATTCTCAATGCTTACTTGGAGAGACCTGTTCAATATGAATCAAATAATTTGCAGTCATAATATTGCAGGGACAGAAAAGGCTTCCTTCTCCTTGCTAATTGTTTTGTTGTTGTTTATTTGTTCAGTTGTGTCCAACTTTTGGTGACCTCCTGGACCATCTCAGGTCAGAGCTCCCTGTCGGCCATGGTCACCTGCAACTCCTTCAAGGTCAAGCCAGTTGCTTCAAGGCTCCCATGATAATAATAATAATAATAATAATAATAATAATAATAATAATAATAATAATGATGGCAGGAAACCAGTGCAGGTGGTCCCGGTGGTGATGGGCACATTGGGTGCTGTGCCAAAAGATCTCAGCCGGCATTTGGAAACAATGGACATTGACAAAATCACGATCTGCCAACTGCAAAAGGCCACCCTGCTGGGATCTGCACGCATCATCCGAAAATACATCACACAGTGCTAGACACTTGGGAAGTGTTCGACTTGTGATTTTGTGATACGAAATCCAGCATATCTATCTTGTTTGCTGTGTCATACAATAAAATAATAATAATAATAATAATAATAATAATAATAATAATAATAATAATAATACATCACACAGTCCTAGACACTTGGGAAGTATTCGACTTGTGATTTTTTGATATGAAATCCAGCATGACTATCTTGTTTGCTGTGTCATAATAAAATAATAATAATAATAATAATAATAATAATAATAATAATAATAATAATAATAATTTGCAGCCGGCATTTGCAAACAATAGACATTGACAAAATCACAATCTGCCAACTGCAAAAGGCCACCCTGCTGGGATCTGCGCGCATCATCCGAAAATACATCACGCAGTCCTAGACACTTGGGAAGTGTTCGACTTGTGATTTTGTGATACGAAATCCAGCATGTCTATCTTGTTTGCTGTGTCATAATAAAATAATAATAATAAAGTCGACCACAGATCCCAAATGTAGACTCTGCAAGGAAGCAGATGAAACAATAGATCCCATCCTCAGCTGCTGCAAGAAAATCGCACAGACAGACTACAAGCAGAGGCATAACACCGTTGCTCAGATGATTCATTGGAACTTGTGCCACAAATACCATCCGCCTGTGACAAAGAACTGGTGGGATCACAAGCTGGAAAAAGTGACAGAGAATTAACACGTCAAGGTACTCTGGGACTTTCAGACAGACAGGGTTTTGGAGCACAAGACTCCTGACCTCATGATCGGGGGACGGGCTGTGGCGCAGCTGGCTAGTAACCAGCTGCTATAAATCACTACTGACCGAGAGGTCATGAGTTCGAAGCCCGGGTCGGGTTAAGCCTCCGACCATTAGTAGCCCTGGCTTGCTGTTGACGTATGCAGCCCCGAAAGACAGTTGCACCTGTCAATTAGGGAAATTTAGGGACGCTTTATGCGGGAGGCTAATTTACAACACCATAAAACTGCCAGCAAAACACGAGGAAAGGAATGAGGAAGTACAGCCACTACTGGACGGTGAAGCAACAGCTCCCCCTGTGGCCGGAATCATGAAGCTGAAAAAATGTTAAAAATGCCTCTGCGTCTGTCTAATGTATGTTGTTTGTCTGTTGGCATTGAATGTTTGCCATATATGTGTTCATTGTAATCCGCCCTGAGTGCCCTTCGGGGTGAGAAAGAAAGGCGGAATATAAATACTGCAAATAAATAAAAAAATAAATAAATGATCGTATTAAAAAACAAAAGTATGGATTGTCGATGTTGCAATCCCAGGTGACGGCAGGATTGAAGAGAAACAACTGGAAAAGTTGACACGATATGAGGATTTAAAGATCGAACTGCAAAGACTCTGGCACAAGCCAGTCAAGGTGGTCCCAGTGGTGATGGGCACACTGGGTGCAGGGCCTAAAGACCTTGGCCTGCACTTGAACACAATCAGCGCTGACAAAATCCCCACCTGCCAGCTGCAGAAGGCCACCTTGCTGGGATCTGCAGGCATTATTCGCCGATACATCTCACAGTCCTAGACACTTGGAAGATTCCCCATACCACCAAGAACGTGCCACAATTTATTATGATCCACGCAGTCCAAGGCAATGAAACTATTGCTAATTGTGGATTGATCAAAAAGCAACACTAAACCTTACTCGCTGTGGAATTAATGCTTTTATACTGTCATGTTCCCCAAATCAGCAGCGCTTCCGCTCTCTAACAGAGAATTAAACACTCTGATCGCCGACGGCTCCTGTCTCCGCATTGGATCACTACGGAATCAGCCGTTGCCCGAAGATGTTCTCTCTCTTGTGTCGGTTCTCATTTCTGTCCATCTCAATCTGCCGTTTTTCCCCTCACTTGTATTTACATCACATCATTCTTGGCTGAGGTTGAAAAAGAGACAAGGGGGAGAAAATTGTCAAAGGCTTCCATGGCCAGAATCACTGGGCTGCTGTGAGTTTTCCGGACTGTATGTCCATGTTCCAGAATCATTGTCTCCTGATGTTTTGCCCACATCTAGGGCAGACCTCACAACCTCTGGAACATTTAAAATCACATTCCTAGCCTTGAATAAGCAAGTAAAGGTGGTTGTACACTATCAAATTAATGCAGCTCCACACCATTTTCATCGTCACGGCTCAATATAACAACAACAACAACAACAACAACACCTTTAGTTTGTATCCTGCCCCATCTTCCCTAGGGGACTTGGGGTGGCTCACATGAGGACCAAGCCCAACAACATACAATGCTATGGAAGAAAAGAAGTTGTAATTTGGTGAGGCACCAGAATTGTTTGCTAGTAAAAATAAAGGTTCTTCCCCTGACGTTAAGTCCAGTCGTGTCCGATTCTGGAGGTTGGTGCTCATCTCCATTTCTAAGCCGAAGAGCCGGTGTTATCCATAGACATCTCCATGGTCATGTGGCCAGCATGACTGTATGGAGCACTGTTACCTTCCTGCCGGAGCAGTACCTATTGAGCTACTCACATTTGCATGTTTTCAAACTGCTAGGTTGGCAGAAGCTGGGGCTAACAGCGGGAGCTCACTCTGCTTGGAGCAT
Source organism: Anolis carolinensis (assembly GCF_035594765.1). NCBI lineage: Eukaryota > Metazoa > Chordata > Lepidosauria > Squamata > Anolidae > Anolis > Anolis carolinensis. The sequence continues at coordinate 2,542,182 of NW_026943823.1, forward strand.
TGTTATCTTCCCGCTGGAGCGGTACCTATTGATCTGCTCACATTTGCATGTTTTCTAAAAGCTAGGTTGGCAGAAGCTGGGGCTAACAGCGGGAGCTCACTCTGCTTGAAGCGCCATTATCTTCCCACTGAAGCAGTACCTATTGATCTACTCACACTTGCATGTTTTCAAATTGCAAGGTTGGCAGAAGATGGGGCTAACAGCAGGAGCTCACTCTGCTTGGAGCGCCATTATGTTCCCACTGAAGCAGTACCTATTGATCTACTCACATTTGCATGTTTTCGAACTGCAAGGTTGGCAGAAGCTGGGGCTAACAGTGGGAGCTCACTCTGCTTGGAGCGCCGTTATCTTCCCAATGAAGCAGTACCTATTGATCTACTCACATTTGCATATTTTCTAAAAGCTAGGTTGGCAGAAGCTGGGGCTAAGAGCGGGAGCTCACTCCGCTTGGAGCGCCGTTATCTTCCCACTGAAGCAGTACCTATTGATCTACTCACACTTGCATGTTTTTGAATTGCAAGGTTGGCAGAAGCTGGGACTAACAGTGAGAGCTCAGTCTGCTTGGAGCACTGTTACCTTCCTGCTGGAGCGGTACCTATTGATCTACTCACATTTACATGTTTTCGAACTGCTAGGTTGGGAGAAGCTGGGGCTAACAGCGGGAGCTCACTCTACTCCTCAGATTCGAACCGCTCACCTTTCGGTCAGCAAGTTTAGCACACAAACTACCATATTCACAACTGCTTACCATTGTGCCATGGCAATGAATGTAGTGTCAAACTGCATTAATTCAACAATGGAGACGCACCCTAAGATGACTCATTTGGATAAAAGATGTTCAAAAACCTTGTTATGCAAAGCTTTTCTTTGCCGTCACAAGTACAAAGAAAACACCTGAAATACTTGAAAGGATACTTTCCACAGGGTAGAAATGCACTTGTCTAAAAACTACCGTCTTATTGTTAAACATTTCTCTGAAATTTTGTGGGCCGTTCTCGAAGAAAGCGTACAATTACCTCTGTAGGGGATGCAAACCTCAGAAGATGTCATTTCTTACAAAAACACATAGCTTAGACATCATGTTCCGAAAGCGACTTGTTTATTTTCCAGCTAATGGGTTGCACTTACGTTGTGGTTGTGTCATTTGCTTAAATAAGTGCCGCCATGAATAACCTCCTCCGTCAATAAACAAGCTCCACGATATTTATGTGCTTGTCAGAGTCCATCAGGTTGCATCCATTAGCAACAAGGAGATATTCACATTTCCTCTTCTTTAACCTTCGGTTTGCTATCTAAATAAATACATGAGGGCCCCACAAGATGACTGTGCCTCAAATTCCCATCTCTGCCACATCTCGTCCTCGGAGATGTTGTCCAAGGTGGTAGATCAATGAATCAGGAGACGTGACAAGATCTCCATGGCAACACTGCAAAAAGCTGAGAAATCGCCACGGTCCCAATTTAAGAGTATTCTTGGCTGCTACTTTCTTATTTAGGAGGGAAAAAGAGCGTCAAAAGTCTATAAAATAAGAATCAAGAACAACAAAGGGTATGTCTACGCTGCAGAATGGATGGAGTTTGGCAACACTTGAACTGCCATGGTTCAATGCTATAGACCAGGGGTCCCCAAACTAAGGCCCGGGGGCCGGATGCGGCCCTCCAAGGTCATTGACCTGGCCCCTGTCCTAAACTTTAGACTTTGGGTTGACCTAAGTCTAGCTGGTTTTTGGAGGTCCCTTTCCTTACCGATGGTCTTATGAGACCATCTAGATGGTCTTTGAGGTCCCTTTCCTTACCTATGGTCTTATGAAACCATCTAGGTGGTCTTTGAGGTCCCTTTCCTTACCTATGGTCTTATGAAACCATCTAGATGGTCTTTGAGGTCCCTTTCCTTACCTATGGTCTTATGAAACCATCTAGATGGTCTGAGGTCCCTTTCCTTACCTATGGTCTTATGAAACCATCTAGGTGGTCTTTGAGGTCCCTTTCCTTACCTATGGTCTTATGAAACCATCTAGGTGGTCTTTGAGGTCCCTTTCCTTACCTATGGTCTTATGAAACCATCTAGATGGTCTTTGAGGTCCCTTTCCTTACCTATGGTCTTATGAAACCATCTACCGTGTTTCCCCGAAAATAAGACAGTGTCTTATATTAATTTTTGCTCCCAAAGATGCTCTAGGTCTTATTTTCAGGGGATGTCTTATTTTTCCATGAAGAAGAATTCACATTTATTGTTGAACAAAAAATGAACATTTATTATAAGCTGGACAGTAGTTGTCATCACAAACCAGCATAACCAGACAAACTGTGAATCCTATCAAGAATTTCTTGTTATTACCATTATTTCCATGTATAACACTCTATGGTACGTACATTTACCGATCTGCTCTGGTGTTCTGTTCGGCGAGCATGCTTCCAAACAAAAACTTTGCTAGGTCTTACTTTCGGGGGAGGCCTTATATTTAGCAATTCAGCAAAACCTCTACTAGGTCTTATTTTCTGGGGATGTCTTATTTTAGGGGAAACAGGGTAGGTGGTCTTTGAGGTCCCTTTCCTTACCTATGGTCTTATGAAACCATCTAGGTGGTCTTTGAGGTCCCTTTCCTTACCTATGGTCTTATGAAACCATCTAGGTGGTCTTTGAGGTCCCTTTCCTTACCTATGGTCTTCTGATGGCCTGATGAGATCATTTAGATGGCCTTTGAGGGCCCCTTTCCTTACCAATGGTCTTATGAAATCATCTAGATGGCCTTTGAAGGTCTCTTTGCTTAGCTATGGCCTTGTTAGACCATCTAGATGGGTTTTGGGGGTCACTTTTCTTACCGATGGTCCTATGAGACCATCTAGATGGCCTTTGAGGATCCCTTTCCTTACCTATGGTTTTATGAGATTATCTAGATGGCTTTTGAGGGTCCCTTTCCTTACTGATGGTCTTATGAGACCATCTAGATGGTCTTTGGAGGTCTCTTTGCTTACCTATGGTCTTATGTTAGGGTTGACCAAAGTCTGAAATGACTTGAAGGCACACAACAACAATCCTAATTTTTTACTATTTCATCCTAGTCCGGCCCCCCAACACTCTGAGGGACTGTGAATTGGCCCTCCACTTAAGAAGTTTGAGGATCCCTGCTATAGACCGTAGTTGTAGCTTTACATATTCGTTAGCTTTCTCTACTAAAGAGTCCTGGAAGCTCACTAAACTACAACTCCCAGACTTCCATCAATCTATATTCATTCTATAGTCTAGAACAGTGGTTCTCAACATGTGGGTCCTGTTGCACCCCAAGGCTGCGAGAGCACTCTGAAAACCACACTAAAGTCAGAATCATAAGCGAAGCAGTTTATTAAAGGATATATATATATTTAGGCATGTCCGATCGATGAAAAAAGTTTCAATTCTCGTTTCTAAAGTAGGGGGCGCTGGCGCTTCGATATAGAAAGTATTTCCGATTTTTTCACCCAAAAATTTCAGATATTTCTGAAAATTTGTAATGATTCTAAATGTTTCTAAAATGGCGGACGCACATGCGCAATTGCTACACACTGGCATTGTATGGCAATCTTCCATGTGGACACAGAGGACATTAGCTCCCACCTTTGCGTCCATCGTGGAAGCTTCTGATTGGCCGAGGAGCAGCAGCCATGTTAGGCTGCGCTAAGCTCCCATTCAAGGTAGGTTGCAGAAACAATTTTAAAAAAAATATTTTTAAAAATATTTTTTTTTAAAAAAATTTTTGGGGGGAATTAACTAAACATTAAGAGACAATTAATGGTTCGAATTACATTGCTGGCCAACAATGGTTCGAATTACATTGCTGGTTGCGTTGTGAGACAATGTCTCGGAATGCGTATCAAAAAGTGAGAACAATCCGAAATAATTCCGATATACGATTCAAAATGATTTTTTGGACATGTCATATATATATATATATATGCAAGCAAATAGCATAAAAAGTCAGTAGAGTGAATAGTCCATAATACAAAGTCCTCAACTGTTCAATAGTTAGTCCAACAAAGTCTTTCAAAGTTGTAATCCACAAACAGAACTCGACAGTTCCACCACAAAGTCTAAGTCAGTAAACAGCCAGAAGTTGCAGGGATCAGGAACAAGGCGCGGTAAATCCACCAACTGTAATCCACATGGAAAACATCCACTAAGGAGAAGCGGAAAGAGGTTAACAAGGCAAGGTATACTCAAGAGTCACAAGGCACAAACTCCACCTGGAATTCCTGGAACTGGCACGGAAACGAAGCAAGGAGCAAGAGACTGGAATAGAGATTCTTCTCCCAAGGATGACAATGTTGACACCACAACGAGAACAGGGAACAAGGCACCTTTAAGGAGTTCTCAAAACTACAAGGCAGTGAGAGTCAGGACACTTACAACTTCACATGGGAAATTTACTCATTAGTGCGCTTGAGAGCCAAGCGCTGGCTTCGTCTCACACCCTCCCTTCGACTCCTATCCTCAGCAAAAGATTGTCTCCGATCAAAAGACACATCCTCCTCTGCAACCACACCATCAGGCGAACCCAACCATGACTGAACATCGGAATGTTCCCCAATTAGCGGTTCTTCTGGAAGCACAACTTCGGGCACCTGCAAAGCCATTGGGCTTTGATCCAAGTACTGGAGAGGCCCAAAATCTGAATCAGAATCTGAGTCAAACTCCGTCTCCTGTGGATGGCCAGATCCTGATGGCTGAGCTACAATAGGTACCCAGATGTTTTGGCCTAAAACTCCCAGAAATCCCAGCCAGTTTACTAGCTGTTTCTGGGAGTTGACGGCCAAAACATCTGTGGACCCATAGGTTGAGAACCACTGGTCTAGATGCACCCTAAGAGCTGTTATTACTACTTCTTCAAAGGCAGACAGATTTCATAGCATAGTTAACACCAGACAACGGTCTCTATAGCCAAGGTGCAATGCATCAGTTCTGGGGTCTAGTGTGAACTTTGAAGACGTTATTTAAGGTGCTGAATCCCATCTCAGAAATAGGTTTGGGATCTCAGATAGCTCCTTCAGAATCTGGAATAAAACACAAAGTGGATTCACCAAAACATCATAATGGGTGATCATTCATGGTTAAGTATTATTGTCTTCCAGAGGCAGAGTCTTGATGGTGGATCCATAAATGATCCTATTCTGGATCCACATGACCTTTCACATTGAGGACCTCGATTTTCAGATGGAAGGCAGTCATGACAAGGGTTTGCTCGGTCAAGGAAAACATGGACCTGAGTTTGCAAGATAGTGAAGACTGGGCCTTTCACAATAAGCCTTCGCTGTCTTGCTGTGAGTCTTTATAGTTATGAATATCTTGAGGACCGATTGCATTTGCATCTTGCTTCATCTTGATTCAAAATACTATTGACTGATCTATTTATGAAACAGTGTTGAAGCCTCTGAGGACACTGGGAATCATTGCCAGGTTCCTTCAAATGCAGAGTTGCAAGCGGTCACTTTTTGCCTCCTAGACACTTCTGTCCTCTCTTTTTTACAGCATGACTCATGCGGGAGGTACTCATGATAAAAGCAAATCAGAAAAGGGAACAAGACTATTCGTACCAGTGTAACATATTGGCATGAGCAGCCTTCTCCAGTCTGGGGACTGTTGGGAGTCATCCTGGACTACTCAAGTCTAGATGTAGTCAGATAGATGATAGAGTTTGATTGAGGGAATCTGTTCGCTGTTTCCAAAGCATGCCTAGACAGGCTTTACTGTGTTTCACTCTCTCCTGTTTACGTCACGTCCCTTACTTTGAAGTTAGTAGAAATGTGAATCTTTAGGGACACTAACTTCTCATTGGTCAGAATGTCTTTTATGGCCCCAATAAACTGGACCATGAGGTTGGAACCATTTTGGTTCACTCTTCTCCTTTTGTTCTTCTAGCTAACAAGAAGCATCTCGCCATCTCTCCTGGCAAAATATAACTATTTAGATGTTTGTTATTTTTCCTTAGAAACCAGTCTAGAGTAGACTAGACAGCTCCCAAGCCTTTCTATCTACAATGGAGTTCTTTTTACCTGAATAAATACTTTTTGAACTTTTACTGAGACTCTGCAATCGATTGCCATCCTAAATGGTCAAAGGCTTCTCTTGCTCACCCTGTGTAAGTAACTGCTGCATTTGAAAGCTTTGCTTTTGCTGATTTTTGGTGGAATCTTCCCCAGAGAGGGTTAAATTGGGTCTAACGCTCAGAGATTACCACAACAGGGACCTCCTCAGGTTTTAGACTACAACTTTTATCCCAGCGATGCTAACCAAGAATGAGATGCCAAAATATGAAATCACAAGGAAATATGACAGGGATGGCGGATTCTATTCTCAGGCGCATCTCGTCAGATGTCCTCCTTCTCACAAACACATTACTCATCCTGTCCAAACACTGGTAATAATTCATAGTGGCAGTGCATTCCAGTCTGTGCTTTTGGAAGCCATTGCCCGATGCTACACATGCACCTACTGCTTACATTCATTGATGATGGTCCAGTCTTATTACATGGATGATATCATGAGCGTGGTCCAAACATTCTGCAACCATGTCAAGAAATATGTCATGATCCTCCAGGACAAATGATGATGGGACTGAGAGAGTTGCTTCATATCAGATTAGACCACTGGCACACGCTTCTCAGTATTATCTGTGATGGCTGGAAATGGATCTTTGGGATTCTGAGAGAGGAGTTTTTGGAGATGCTGGTGATTTAATGACCAATTCAGATCAATTATCTGTACAAAGGTTGCTCCTGATGGAAATGAAGGAATGTTTCGTTGATATAGATCAATGGTTCTCAACCTTTTTTTCACCAGGGACCACTCTCCCACATTAGTACCAAAAGGGTTACGAATCAGTTTTTGGTCAACTTTAGATTTGGTTTGGTTATTTGGGGGTGCTGATTCAGAAAATTGCATTGGATATACTACATCAGCTCTAGTTTCTGATACAGAACATATGCCACCCAGTAGTTCCCATCTGCTCACCCATATTTACTAATCTAGAGCTGATGTGGTTTATCCAATGCAATTTTCTGAATCAGCACCCCAAATAACCCCAGGAACAGGCCTAAAAACAAAGACACTAAAGCACCCCCGCTTCCAGACGCCACATGGAACGGGAGGGAGGAGGAGGAGAAGCAGCAGTCAGGAGGCTTGTTGTCGCACCTTTTGTGGATAGTCAGCCTCTCTGTTGCGACTCAGCTGGAACCTCAGAGTGACTCTGATGGGGATTATGGGATTCAGGTTCAAGATGATGGGATTCAGGTTCAAGATGACTCTGATGGGGATTATGGGATTCAGGTTCAGAGTGTCCCTGTTGTAGAAGATGAGGAACAGGGAGGCTTTCCCACACCAGGAAATGGTGTTGATGATACTGAAACTAGCCAGGTGCAAATTGACTCAGAAAAGGAGGACAGTTCTCAGTCTGATGGCAAGCAGGCAGACGCTAATGAGCAGGTTGACCTTGATGAAACAGAATCTCTAGATCGAGCTGACCGTTTGCAATTCAGGGTTCGAAGGAGTGTGAGAATAGCAAACAAGAAGGAGGTCAAAGGCCAAATAAATGCCTTCATGCTTTGCAAAGGGTATTAAAACAGTGTGTTGGGAGACAAACCTTTGTCAAAGCAACTTCTCGCTCAAGTCAAGAAGCAGGTTCTCATTTCCTGGATTATCTTGCATTCTTGGTGTATTCATGTTCATGCTCTCTTGGGACTTTGTGTAATTCTTATGATTTCTTGGATTATCCTTTGAAGCCTTGTTTTGAAACTTTACTTTTGCTTTTAAAGAACTATTTTATTCTCTATTTCCTAATAAACTACAAAAGACTTCAACCTGTGTGCAGCCTGGTGTATATAGCAAGGTGGAACTAACCTGAAGTGCAACACTCTCCCCACCTGACATCCCCGTTGCTTCAGTACTATAAGAGGATTTCATGAGACCAGTCACTCTTGTTGCAATGGTATAGTAACAGTAACATCAGTGACAATATTTTAGTTCTTAGGAATCAATGGTGGTCCGCGGATCACAGATTGGGAACCACTGGTGTAAATCAATGTAGCTGTCTGTGTTTGGTGATTTCCTATAAAGGTGTGGCTGCCACAATCAACCACTTCAAAATGTAAACCATAGTACTGTTGTTATCGATGTATAGATAACATCTAAAATAGTGATAGATACGCTGTATATGTATGGAAAGTATATACAGTAGAGTTTCACTTATCCAAGACTCGCTTATCCAACGTTCTGGATTATCCAATGCATTTTTGTAGTTGATGTTTTCAATACATCGTGATATTTTGGTGCTAAATTTGTAAATACACTAATTACTACATAGCATTATTTTGTATTGAACTACTTTTTCTGTCAAGTTTGTTGTATAAAATGATGTTTTGGTGCTTAATTTGTAAAATCATAACCTAATTTGATGTGTAATAGGCTTTTCCTTAATCTCTCCTTATTATCCAACATATTCGCTTATCCAACATTCTACCGGCCCATCTATGTTGGATAAGTGAGACTCTACTGTATCTAGTTTGTGTGAAATTGGACTCATGTACAATCATGTGTTTTAGATATCAAACGTTTCTCCCAGCCCCTTCATGTATATAACGGAGAGACATTGTAATAGGAAACAAATACTGCCGTAGAACAAAACTAGACCCACTCAGGGAGAAAAAAACAACAACATGAATGTATAAGAGGTCCCCATTTAGTTTGCTTTTAGGGTGGATCATATGTTGAGATCAGCAGGAAAGGATGCAATTCAAGCATTTCCTCCTATTATTCTACTGGACTGTCTGTCTGCAGTGAAAATAATAAAATTAGGCTACTTTGTTCTAGGAGGAGGAAAAAGACATATAGATAAACAAACATTCAAATTTTTGTCTCCAGAAATAACATGTGTCAAGGATGCTCCTAGGTTTAGGCTGTCCTGCATCAAGTAGTAAGCTAATATGGATTTGGAGAAACAAAATCTAGAAAAGTTGCGTTCTGTGTAAGCTTTCTTTCAAGTATATGATATTATAATAATAAATCACTACAGTAGAGTCTCACTTATCCAACATTCACTTATCCAACATTCTGGATTATCCAACGCATTTTTGTAGTCAATGTTTTCAATACATCGTGATATTTTGGTGCAAAATTCGTAAATACAGTAATTACTACATAGCATTACTGCGTATTGAACTACTTTTTCTGTCAAATTTGTTGTCTAACATGATGTTTTGGTGCTTCATTTGTAAAAT